>NC_057814.1:448642185-448648572 GCF_018294505.1 Triticum aestivum | reverse complement strand
CCCCTCCGGCGAAGCTCCGGAAAAGGCCCCAAGATGGGATCTCATGGGTACAGAAGGTTGCGGCGGTGGAATTAGGTTTTTGGCTCCGTATCTGGTAGTTTGGGGGTACGTAGGTATATATAGGAGGAAGGAGTACGTCGGTGGAGCAATGTGGGGACCACGAGGGTGGAGGGCGCGCCTGGGGGGGGGGGGGTAGGCGCGCCCCCTACCTCGTGCCATCCTGGTTGATGTCTTCACGTAGGGTCCAAGTCCTCTGGATCACGTTCGTTTCGAAAATCACGTTCCCGAAGGTTTCATTCCGTTTGGACTCCATTTGATATTTTTTTCTGCGAAACTCTGAAATAGGCAAAAAAAGCAATTCTGGGCAGGGCCTCCGGTTAATAGGTTAGTCCCAAAAATAATATAAAAGTGTATAATAAAGCCCAATAATGTCCAAAACAGAATATAATATAGCATGGAACAATAAAAAATTATAGATATGTTGGAGACGTATCAAGCATCCCCAAGCTTAATTCCTGCTCGTCCTCGAGTAGGTAAATGATAAACACAAATTTTTTGATGTGGAATGCTACTTGGCATAATTTCAATGTAATTCTTCTTAATTGTGGTATGAATATTTAGATCGGAAAGATTCAAGATAAAAGTTCAATATTGACATAAAAAGAATAATACTTCAAGCATAGTAACTAAGCAATTATGTCCTCTCAAAATAACATGGCCAAAGAAAGTTCATCCCTACAAAATCATATAGTTTAGTCATGCTCCATTTTCGTCACACAAGAATGCTCTCATCATGCACAACCCCGATGACAAGCCAAGCAATTGTTGCATACTTTAGTAATCTCAAACCTTTTCAACTTTCACGCAATACATGAGTGTGAGCCATGGTTATAGCACTATGGGTGGAATAGAATATAATGATGGGGGTTATGTGGAGAAGACAAAAAGGGAGAAAGTCTCACATCAACGAGGCTAATCAATGAGCCATGGAGATGCCCATCGATTGATGTTAATGCAAGGAGTAGGGATTGCCATGCAACAGATGCACTAGACCTATAAATATATGAAAGCTCAACAAAAGAAACTAAGTGGGTGTGCATCCAACTTGCTTGCTCACGAAGACCTAGGGCATTTGAGGAAGCCCATTGTTGGAATATACAAGCCAAGTTCTATAATGAAAAATTCCCACTAGTATATGAAAGTGACAAAACAAGAGACTCTCTATCATGAAGATTATGGTGCTACTTTGAAGCACAAGTGTGGTAAAAAGGATAGTAACATTGTCCCTTCTCTCTTTTTATCTCATTTTTTTGGGCCATCTTATTTTTTATGGCCTTTCTCTCTTTTTTTTCCTCACTTGGGACAATGCTCTAGAAAATGATGATCATCACTCTTCTATTTATTTACAACTCAATGATTACAACTCGATACTAGAACAAAGTATGACTCTATATGAATGCCTCCGGCGGTGTACCAGGATATGCAGTGAACCAAGAGTGACATGTATGAAAGAATTATGACTGGTGGCTTTGCCACAAATACTATGTCAACTACATGATCATGCAAAGCAATATGACAATGATGAACGTGTCATGATAAACGGAACGGTAGAAAGTTGCATGGCAATATATCTCGGAATGGCTATGGAAATGCCATAATAGGTAGGTATGGTGGCTGTTTTGAGGAAGATATAAGGAGGTTTATGTGTGAAAGAGCGTATCATATCATGGGGTTTGGATGCACCGGCGAAGTTTGCACCAACTCTCAATGTGAGAAAGGGCAATGCACGGTACCGAAGAGGCTAGCAATGATAGAAAGGTGAGAGTGCGTATAATCCATGGACTCAACATTAGTCATAAAGAAATCACATACTTATTGCAAAAATCTACAGGTCATCAAAAACCAAGGACTGCGCGCATGCTCCTAGGGGGATAGATTGGTAGGAAAAGACCATCGCTCGTCCCCGACCGCTACTCATAAGGAGGACAATCAAAGAACACCTCATGTTTCAAATTTGTTACATATCGTTTACCATACGTGCATGCTACGGGACTTACAAACTTCAACACAAGTATTTCTCAAATTCACAACTACTCAACTAGCACAACTTTGATATCACTACCTCCATGTCTCAAAACAATCATCAATCATCAAACTTCTCTTAGTATTCAACACACTCATAAGAAAGTTTTTACTAGTCTTGAATACATAGAATATTAGGATTATTTAAGGAATTTACCATGCTGTTTAGGACTCTCAAAATAATCTAAGTGAAGCATGAGAGAATAATAGTTTCTATAAAACAAAACCACCACCGTGCTCTAAAAGATATAAGTGAAGTACTAGAGCAAAAACTATATAACTCAAAAGATATAAGTGAAGCACACAGAGTATTCTAATAATTTCCGAATCATGTGTGTCTCTCTCAAAAGGTGTGTACAGAAAAGATGATTGTGGTAAACTAAAAAGCAAAGACTCAAATCATACAAGACGCTCCAAGCAAAACACATATCATCTGGTGAATAAAAGTATAGCTCCAAGTAAAGTTACCGATGGAAGTAGACGAAAGAGGGGATGCCTTCCGGGGCATCCCCAAGCTTTGGCTTTTAGGTGTCCTTAGATTATCTTGGGGGTGCCATGGTAATCCCCAATCTTAGGCTCTTTCCACTCCTTGTTCCATAATCCATCAAATTTTTCACCCAAAACTTGAAAACTTCACAACACAAAACTCAGCAGAAAATCTCGTGAGCTCCGTTAGCGAAAGAAAACAAAAGACCACTTCAATGTACTGTAATGAACTCATTCTTTATTTATATTGGTGTTAAACCTACTGTATTCCAACTTCTCTATGGTTTATAAACTCTTTTAATAGCCATAGATTCATCAAAATAAGCAAACAACACACGAAAAACAGAATCTGTCAAAAACAGAACAGTCTGTAGTAATCTGTAACTAACGCAAACTTCTGGAACTCCAAAAAATCTACCAAAATAGGAAGGCCTAGAAAATTTGTTTATTGATGATAAGCAATTGGAATCAATATTTTATCACGTTCTGGTGATTTTTAAAAATTATTTTTGTGAACAGAAAGTTTCTGGAATTTTCAGCAAGATCAAATAACTATCATCTAAGAAGATCCTATAGGTTAAACTTGGCACAAACAGTAATTAAAACATAAAAACAAATCTAACCAGAGGCTAGATCAAAGATTTATTCCTAAACAGAAGCAAAAGGCAAAAAACTAATAATAAAATTGGGTTGCCTCCCAACAAGCGCTATCGTTTAACGCCCCTAGCTAGGCATAAAAGCAAGGATAGATCTAGGTATTGCCATCTTTGGTAGGCAATCCATAAGTGGCTCTCATAATAGATTAATAAGGTAATTTTATTTTCTTTCTAGGGAAGTGTTCCATGCCTTTCCTTAACGGAAATTGGAATCTAATATTCCCTTCCTTCATATCAATAGTTGCACCAATCGTTCTAAGGAAAGGTCTACCAAGAATAATAGGACATGAAGGATTGCAATCTATATCAACAAGCGCTACCGTTTAACGCCCCTAGCTAGGCATTGATAATTTTAATGATGCTCACAGGAAAGACAAGAATTGAAGCACAGAGAGAGCATCATAAAAGACGTGACAAACACATCTAAGTCTAACATACTTCCTATGCACAGGAATCTTATAGGCAAACAATTTATCAAGGCAAGCAAAAACTAGCATATGCAAGGAAGCGGAAAGAAACAATAGCAATCTCAACATAACGAGAGGTAATTTAGTAACATGGAAATTTCTAAAACCATATTTTCCTCTCTCATAATAATTACATGTAGGATCATAACCAAATTCAACAATATAGCTATCACAAAACATATGCTTAACACGATCCACATGTATGCAAAGTTGAAACTCTTCCAAAATAGTGGGATTATCATTAACTAAAGTCATGACCTCTCCAAACCCACTTTTATCAAAAACTTCATAAGATTGATCAAAATCCAAATATGTGGGATCTAAAGTCGACACTCTTCCAAACCCATTTTCAATACTATTGCAAACATTATTATCAATCTCATATTCAGCATGGGTCTTAAATAAATTTTCAAGATCAAAAGAAGAATCACCCCAATCATGATCATTGCAACAAGTAGTAGAAATAGCAAAACTAGCATCCCTAAGCTTAGGGTTTTTCATATTATTAGCACAATTGACATCAAGAGAATTTATAGTAAAATCATTGCAATCATGCTTTTCATCAAAGGAACTATCAAGTATGGGTGCAATAGCAACGATCTCATGTTTGACATAAGGAACTATAGCAAATTCATCTTCATAAATATTGGCATCATGGCCACAAGAATAGCAAGCATCATCTTCATCAAGGGATATTTCAATCAAATCATCGGAATCATAATTATCTATAGATTCATGCGTATCATTATTTTCTTCCAAAGCAACGGTCATTCTCTCAATAAATTCTTTGACATAGACATTATGAGCATAGTTTTCATAGCAATATTTAAGTATGTCAAAATTTTCAGATTCATAGAGAGTAATATCATACTTTTCAATCAAAGAAGCAACTTCATAAGCACCCTTAAAAGCAACAAATTCTTCAATTTGTTCGATATCACAGTAACTATAAACACCTTAGCATAAGAAGATAAGATTTCATTGTCATTAAACTCACATAGGTAGGGAAGGTGTTTTTTAGGGTTCTTAGAGCAACAAGTAAAATCACAAATTTCACAAAGATTCCAAGCATAACCTAGCAATCTGTTTATTTGATTCCATAAGAGTTTCCCTTTTTCAGACAAATGGTGACACACAAAATGAGCATGCTCATCTAAAGATTTCCCATCAACTAGGCTAGTTGGGGTTTCAGCACGAGCGCATAAGGATCGAAGATGATCCAAGTAGAACACTTTAAGTGGATCCATATCAATAGATTTTTAGCAAGCAAAGATGCAAGCAAATAGAAGGCACGTGGAAACACAAACAGAAAGGCATACGGGAAGAAGGCGAATAAAACGGCAATGGTGAAGTGGGGGAGAGGAAAACGAGAGGCAAATGGCAAATAATGTAATGCGGGAGATAAGGGTTTGTGATGGGTACTTGGTATGTAGACTTTTGCGTAGACTCCCCGGCAACGGCGCTAGAAATCCTTCTTGCTACCACTTGAGCACTGCATTGGTTTTCCCTTGAACAGGAAAGGGTGATGCAGTAAAGCAGCGTAAGTATTTCCCTCAGTTTTTGAGAACCAAGGTATCAATCCAGTAGGAGGCCACGCACGAGTCCCTCGCACCTACACAAACAAATAAATCCTCGCAACCAACACAAGAAAGGAGTTGTCAATCCCTTCACGGTCACTTACGAGAGTGAGATTTGATAGATATGATAAGATAATATTTTTGGTATTTATAATAAAGATGCAAAGTAAAAAAATAAAATAAAAACGGCGCCAGAAATAGCTTGTTGTCGGGAGATTAATATGATGGGAAATAGACCCGGGGGCCATAGGTTTCACTAGTGGCTTCTCTCAAGAGCATAAGTATTACGGTGGGTGAACAAATTACTGTTGAGCAATTGATAGAATTGAGCATAGTTATGAGAATATCTAGGTATGATCATGTATATAGGCATCACGTCCGAGACAAGTAGACCGACTCCTGCCTGCATCTACTACTATTACTCCACACATCGACTGCTATCTAGCATGCATCTAGAGTATTAAGTTCATAAAAACAGAGTAACGCTTTAAGCAAGATGACATGATGTAGAGGGATAAACTCATGCAATATGATATAAACCCCATCTTGTTATCCTCGATGGCAACAATACAATACGTGCCTTGCTGCCCCTACTGTCACTGGGAAAGGACACCGCAAGATTGAACCCAAAGCTAAGCACTTCTCCCATTACAAGAAAGATCAATCTAGTAGGCCAAACCAAACTAATAATTCGAAGACACTTGCAAAGATAACCAATCATACATAAAAGAATTCAGAGAAGATTCAAATATTGTTCATAGATAAACTTGATCATAAACCCACAATTCATCGGTCTCAACAAACACACCGCAAAAGAAGATTACATCGAATAGATCTCCACGAGAGAGGGGGAGAACATTGTATTGAGATCCAAAAAGAGAGAAGAAGCCATCTAGCTAATAACTATGGACCCGAAGGTCTGAGGTAAACTACTCACACATCATCAGAGAGGCTATGGTGTTGATGTAGAAGCCCTCCGTGATCGATGCCCCCTCCGGCGGAGCTCCGGAAAAGGCCCCAAGATGGGATCTCACGGGTACAGAAGGTTGCGGCGGTGGAATTAGGTTTTTGGCTCCGTATCTGGTAGTTTGGGGGTACGTAGGTATATATAGGAGGAAG
>NC_057814.1:448612831-448642110 GCF_018294505.1 Triticum aestivum | reverse complement strand
ATCATCAGAGAGGCTATGGTGTTGATGTAGAAGCCCTCCGTGATCGATGCCCCCTCCGGCGGAGCTCCGGAAAAGGCCCCAAGATGGGATCTCACGGGTACAGAAGGTTGCGGCGGTGGAATTAGGTTTTTGGCTCCGTATCTGGTAGTTTGGGTGTACGTAGGTATATATATAGGATGAAGGAGTACGTCGGTGGAGCAACATGGGGCCCACGAGGGTGGAGGGCGCGCCTGGGGGGGGGGGGGGTATGCGCGCCCCCTACCTCGTGCCCTCCTGGTTGATGTCTTGACGTAGGGTCCAAGTCCTCTGGATCACGTTCGTTCCGAAAATCACGTTCCCGAAGGTTTCATTCCGTTTGGACTCCATTTGGTATTCTTTTTCTGCGAAACTCTGAAATAGGCAAAAAACAACAATTCTGGGCCGGGCCTCCGGTTAATAGGTTAGTCCCAAAAATAATATAAAAGTGTATAATAAAGCCCAATAATGTCCAAAACAGAATATAATATAGCATGGAACAATCAAAAATCATAGATACGTTGGAGACGTATCACGCTCCAAGGAAGCCCACACAACAGCCTAAAGGTGTATATGAAGTAACCGAGATTGATTTAAAGTCCTGGGCTCCAACTAAACCAGGTAAAGCACGCATGAGGTTCAGGAGTGTGTGTGGATTTGTTGGCAGGGCAAGGCTCAACATTAATCTGCCGGGGTTTCGGAAGGCTGACACAGAAACACGATGAAGGATAGTCCGGGAGATCATGGATCACTTCAACTTTCCAGAGCAGTGGAGAATGCAGGTGGAACACGCTGCACTGAAGAAGGCTAGGGATGCTTGGAGAAACTGGAAGCACGTGCTGTACAAGAAGTACTTGAGTGAAGGCAAGGACCCAATCCCCGCATACCCCCAAATTACAAAGGCAGACTTTGCAGAATTCAAAAGGGTCAGGGCAACTCCAGAGTTTGCTGCGAAGAGTTTCAAGCAATCGGAACTTCAGAAGAAGAACATACACCCCACCATATGGGTGTGGCAGGATACTACGGCATGAAACTGATATGGGAACAGGAGGACAAAGAAGCAGTAGCGGCGGCTGGGAATCCGGCCTTTAGTGAAATCAAGGGCGAACGCGCCAGAGACTACTTGCGGGCACGTGCAAAGAGGCGTGATGACGGAACTTATTACTTTGAAAATGCACGTGGTGCCAAACTGTATGAAGTGATGGTAGAGGCTTCCAAGATCCCTGGAAGGTTCTACAGGAACTCAGGGCCATGTGACATTCTGTCCATTGCTCTGGACACAAAAGAGCCCCCTGGTCATGCAAGGGGTATAGGTGTTAATGTCCCGCACAAGAGGGCTTTCACACTCAGCAAAGGCTCAGCATGAAAAAAGTGAGGAGTGAAATGAAGCAGAATGCATTGTTTGAAAAGTTGAAGGAGATTTATCCGGCTGTTCGAAGGATGTTGAGGAGTCAATGATGATGCGGAAGACTCTAACACTGACAGATAGCCAGCAGATGGGAGGGGAGGCGGGCATGGATGATGCTGCTTATTGCGTGGCAACACTGCACAAGAGTAAATGTGCATCAGCTGACCCCAGTGACACTGAGACTACAGCTGCTCGTGATGATGCTATATCTGATCTATCTGCAATGAAAGACATACTGAAGGGCATGCTTACACATTATGAAGGTACATCAAAATGTGCAACAACCTGGGTTTGCCCACCCTTCTTGGAAGATGGCCTCTTCTTGGACAATGTGCCATTGAAGCCGGGCTGTGTGAAGTGCTACGTGACTGAAGTAAAGCCTGGATTCAATGAATTTTCCCTCAAGAATGTCCTAGGAGACTTCGATGAGCAAAGGACCTTGGGAGAAACACTATTACATCACATCCAGTGGCCACGAAAGGAAAAAGAGTTCATCGATGAGATTCCTGAAGCCCCGCCAAGAGCAACCACTGTCGCCCCTCAACCGGTGACGCTCTCCTTGCCAGAGCAGCTCTCACAGGCTGATGCATCAACCTGTGATCAGCTGGACCGACTTTGTGGCGTACATGCCAAGTCATCCTCCGCCCCAAAGCAGCCAGTGCAAGGCCTACAACTACTGATGACGCACCACCGGTTCAGATGCCGGCCGTTGAAGCAGCGGGGGGAGACCCAGCTGCAGCACATGCTCAAACCAACCTGGTGGAACAGACTGCTAAGCAGTCTGATGCTTCTGAACTGCCTGCTAAGTAGTCTGTAGGTCCAGAACCGACTGCTCATCAGTCCATTGGTTCGCAGGCACGTGATCACCATACTAATGTGTCAGCACTTCCTGCTCAGCAAACCAACACGTTGGCACGACCTCCTCAACACACCGACAAGTTGGCACCACCTTCGCAGAAACCTGACATAGCGTCAACGCATGGTCAGCAGTCCGATGCCTCTGCTCGTACAGCCCAGAAGTCCATCACAGCAGCACCGCAAGCTCAGCAGTCCGACATAGATAAACCGTCTACTAAGCAGTCCGTCCAAGCTTCACCGTCTGCTCAGCAGTCTACCATCCAGGCAACCAGACGTTCTGCCAGAAATGCTTCAAGTACCAAGAAGGAAGTGGCCAAAAAGGCTACACCCACGACCATGAGGAAGCGCAGCGGGAGACTGAAGAGGAAAGAGAACGATTGCCTCTTACTTAAAGTACTCATCGCCCAGAACCAAATTAACAACAGCTTGTTTGAATCAGGGAGTAATATTATTTCTGACGCCATGGGTGATGAAGAAGTACGTTTGTTGCTTGCTAAAAATAAAGCACGCGTACTTGAAGCACACAATTACGTCCATGGCCAGCCATTTCTTGTTGGCGAATACTTTGATGAGTGCAGCTCCAGTTGCCGCGAGTTACATGAATATTGCATGGATCAAATGTCAGAAGGTCATCACCATTTGCTAGTCCACTACAACAGAGATCATTTCCGACACGATGCTGGTTCCATCATTGTGAGTTTCGAGGACTTACATCTCTTCTTCAACTTCAACGTGCTCGATGCCACTCTTGTTAGATGCGTGATTTTGTAAGTGCTTAACAAACTTTGATAAACTTCTCCATACAAGGTTGTAAATGATAAACAACTAACTGCATTTTATTCTTCTCAGGGGATTGAACGCGTAGAGAAGACAAAGTGAGAGTGTGTATTTCATAGATCCTGCATTAGCAAATGGCACAACATTACATGAAAAGGACCGATGGGACTGGGCCGTTAACATGGTCGTCCGTATCTTCGAAAACACGTCCCATGCAGAGTCATTTCTCTGGCCATATTATGAACGGTAAGTCAAGTAAACAGCCACGCATACACTGATTGTCTTTCAGATTTCGACAGCATTCGTAAGTTCATGGCTTTCTTAATATGTAGCAATCACTAGATATTGGTATTCATTGTTCCAAACAAGAACACAGTTTACTACATCGATTCTCTCATAGAGTCAACAAACGCTCAGGATCTAACGCATCTTCAACAATTCTTGGATAGGTATTGAATTCTATGATGTTGAAATTAATTTGCATTCATATCTGGTTTAATAATTGATGTTGTCAAAATTCATCATCATTTGCAGTGTGCTCGCATTGTGGGAAACTAAAACAGGGAACCTGTTCAAGAGGAAACTACCTCTGCAGCACGAGATCGTTTCTCCGATAACACACCGAAATCCATTATTTTCAGAAAATTTATCCAACAGTCTGCAAATACCTTTCCTTACGCTAGTCAAATCTTCAAGCTTCTAAATAAACCTCTTTCTGTCTTGTCCAAAGAAAAAATAATACATCTAACACCGGTTAGATTGTTCCTAATAGGACAAATACATGACTAATTTTGTAAAAAACATTTTAGTGTCCTCAGCAAGAAGTAGGGACCAACCTTTGTGAATACTATATTCGCACACACATGATCTCCATCTGCAAATCTGCTGATAGTTGTGACGATCCTCGTGAATTAATACCAGTAAGTCTATCTTAATTAATATCTTCTACTCCACTCATATGGCACATTCTGATCTTAAAAATACTGGAGCTCATCTTAAAACCGAGGACCCCTGAACCGCTCCCGGCTGGTGAATTGCTGATGGTTCGGAGATTTACCAGCGACTTCTTCCTGGATCACTACATCAATCCCACTGGTGATAATGAAGATTTCAGCATGCGTTCTCCTGAAACATTGAGTAAGAGTTAGCCGCTAAACATATAACGCGTGGATCCATTGTTTTCCATCTGATGAGGTCTTCGTATTTCGTACACTATGATTAATTATGTAATGCATATATGTGTGGACAAATCATTGGAATTTAGCTACCATATGTTCAATTGCAATTGTTGCAAAATCTGATGAATGTTCTTCCTGTGGACACTATTTTTTCAATTGAATATTGTGGCGAATTTGCTTTTTGCGTGCCCATTCAAAATGGGATATTTTAGTTTTAACCTGGCAATTGCTCCGCACACGGTTCAACTAAATGAGTGTGTGCGATCCACATCATAAAGCATACGTCAATCATAGCGGAACCCATCGGTGATACACAGCAGATCGGAAATGATTTGCAGCGCTACTACGTGTGCGTAGGTTCTCCGGAACCCTTTGTGATATCGCATTATCGCACACGAGAACTGGGAGTAAACCGTGCCCAATACAAAATACAATCCCAGTCGTATTTGTTTCAGGAAACGTGTGGGATCCCAAACGAAAAGCACACGCCACTCTTGCGGCAACCGTCGGCGATACCTAACAAATCACAAACGGTCTACAACACTTGTATGTGTGCGAAGGGGCTCCTGAATCGTTTGTGATAGAACATTATCGCAGACGGTAATTGTTGGAAAACGTGTGAGATGGAGTCTAGCATGGCAGACGGGTTATGCAGAAAACTCGTGTGCAATAGGGCACAAATCGCACACAGTTCATATGTTGGCCCGTGTGCCTTACATACTGTTTCCCAAACGGTTCGTTACGACAGACCGTATGGTTTCACTGCGTCATTAGAAATGCTTAATCACCGATACCACACATGCGAAAGAATTTAGTGTGTGCTGCATCGCACACGATTACATTTTGGAAGGCCTCTGGATCACTGTTCCATATCCCCAACGGTTTCTGGGTCATGTGGGAAGGACCCCCTATCGCACACACTCACTTGGTGACGGTTCCGAAGGCCGTCGCGGAAAGGGGTTCAAAACCGTTTGTTTAGGACCGACGTGCACCAGTGACACCTTTATCTATCTAACTGTTTCTGTTTGTTGTGGCTAATCACAAACAGTTCATCCGTTTGAAGTGTATGCCGTCAATCGCAAACACCTTGATCTGGCTGACCGTTTCTGTTGTGTTGCCTAATCGCATAGGATTCATCCAAGTGAACTACATGCCATCAAACGCACACACACCTTGATCTACCCGACCGTTTCTCTTGTGTTTCCTAATCGCAAATAGTTCATCCAAGTGAACGGTATGCCGTACATCGCACACACCTTCATCTGGCTGCCCGTTTCTGTTGTTAAGCTCATCGCAAACAGTTCATTCGAGTGAACCGTATGCCACACATCGCACACGCAGCCATAATATGAAACGTGTTTGATGTCTCCGCCATCGCAAACATTTTTTCATCATTTTTGATGGTTTTTTACATCACTATTTGCGATTAATGCATCGCACACAGTTTCGTCGAAGGGTCTCCGATCGTAGTGTCGTGTTAGCAGCATCCTGCAGTAGTGTATGTTGTATCCATCGTACTTCTTACATTGTGCATATTACCTCATGAATGATTCCTTGTCCCCACAATTGTTCAATGCTAAACTACCCCTGTTATATTTTAGAAGGATGGTTAAACCCGCTGGTCGTGGCCGTGGTGCCAATGATCCACCATCGCCCGAATATATGGCTGGAATGATACCGCAGTTTGAGCTAAATCGCCAGTTCATGCAAGAGCTCATGGATCAGTTCCCACGCCCCAATATGAATCAGCAGCCAGCCCCAGTGACTCTGCAAGACTTTTGCGCACCTCAACCCTGCCATCTACCGCAGCTCAACTCAGCCCCTTGATGCTGATGACTGGCTCCATGACATCACTTATGAGTTGGAGTCTACTAGTGTTGCCCTTGCCAGCTATGTCACTTTTGCATCCTATTTCCTCAACGGTCTCGCTGCTCAATGGTGGTACAGCCATAGGCGTTCACTACCTGTTGGGATGACGATCATTACTTGGCCGGAGTTCCAAACTGCCTTTTGTGCCCGCTTCATTCCTCAGGGAGTCATGGACAGGAAGAAGCGAGAGTTCCGCAACCTCACACAGGGCAACAAGACTATGGATGCTTATCAGCGGGAGTTCCTTGACTTGTCCCGCTATGCTGAAGAAGATATTGCTACTGATGCTCACAGACAGGAAAAGTTCCATGAAGGACTTCAAGCTGATATCAAGCTCGCGCTCCTTGTTCATGACTTTGCTGACTTCGCCACCTTGGTGAACAAGGCAATATTGGTTGAGACTGGTCTGTAGGAACAGCACGGATCCCTCAGGCGCACCTGTGACGTGGGCTCATCTTCGGGCCGTCATCGCAAACGTGTCGGATATGGATCCCCCACAACATGTATCGTCCAACTGCACCTACACCAAGACCGTCCTATGTTGCTCCTCGTCTGCCTCCTCCACCACCTAGGCAGCCAAGACTTCAAGCTGCACCGCCCCTAGCTCCTGCTCCCCATCCTAATGACAGCTTGTGCTTCAAGTGTGGCCATCCAGGTCACCGTGCCAGAGAATTGAATGTAATTAGAACCAGTACCAGCTTGCACTTCCTCCAACTGGTCGTGGTAACTACCAACCCCGCAACAACAATGCCATGCCTTATGGTCGTGGTCAGGCTAACCACATTGATCTGAATGAAGCTCAAGATCAACCTGCTACTGTGATGGGTACTCTTCTTGTTAATTCAGTACCAACATATATTTTATTTGATTCAGGAGCATCACATTCATTCATGTTAGAAACTTTTGCATACACGCACGACATTAAATGTGAGGATATGAGCACTTCGCTAGTGGTACACACCCTTGCGGGCCAATGTCAAACCTCCATGGTTAGTCACAACGTCCCTGTTAAAATTGAAGGGTTGGAATTCCATGTCTCTCCCATTATTCTGAAGTCTTCCAACATTGACCTCGTACTAGGAATGGATTGGTTGAAAACACATACTGCTTCAATCGTTTGTGCCACTAAGACCGTCCACCTCCTACATTCTTCGAATGAGATAGTGAGCTACCATGCTCGTCTTGCTCAAAATGCCGAAGCAAGGCTTTATTCCTTGAATGCGTTGAACGCGTCACCTATTGAGGGCATAGAAAATGTTCCAGTCGTTTGCGAATTCCAAGATGTCTTTCCAGAAGAACTCCCAGGAATACTCCCTGTTAGAGCTGTCGAATTTGTTATCGACTTGAAACCAGGCACCACTACAATTGCCAAGCGACCCTACAAGATGCCGCCTCGTTAACTCCTGGAACTTAAGGAGGAAATCGACAATTCACTTCGCAAGGGTTTCATCATACAAGTTCCACTAATTGGGGAGCACCTTCTTTGTTTGTCAAGAAGTAGGGTGAAACAAATCGTTTGGTCCCAGATTACCGCCCTATCAACCAAGCAACAATTCAGAACAAATATCCACTTCCTCGGATCAACAATCTATATGATCAACTTGCTGGTTCCTCAGTCTTCTCTAAACTCGACTTGAGGTATGATCAACTTGCTGGTTCCTTGGTCTTCTCTAAACTCGACTTGAGGTTGGGTTACCACCAGATCTGGGTTCATGAAGAGGATATGCCAAAGACCACGTTCGTTACTCGATATGGTTCATACGAGTATGTCGTTGATACTTCTCCAATGTATCTATAATTTATGAAGTATTCATGCTGTTATATTATCTTTCTTGGATGTTTTACAATCATTTTATAGTAACTTTATATCATTTTTTGGGACTAACCTATTGACATAGTGCCCAGTGCCAGGTGCTGTTTTTTGCTTTTTTTTACATCGCAGAAAAATCAATACCAAACGGAGTCCAAACGCAGAAAAACTTTTTGGAGATTTTTTTTGGACCAGAAGACATCCAGTGGGCCAGAGAAGTACCAGAGGGGTGCGCCGAGGGGGGCACAACCCACCTGGGGGCCCAGGCGCGCCCTGGTGGGTTGTGCCCACCTCAGTGGCCTCCCGCACTGCCTCTTTGCCCTATAAATTGTCAAATATTCCAAAACCCCTCGGGGTAACCCCAGGTCAGAAGTTCCACCGTCGCAAGCCTCTGTAGCCACGAGAAACCAATCTAGACCCCATTCCGGCATTTCGCCGAAGGGGGAGATCATCACCTGTGGCCATCTTCATCATCTCGGTGGCCACCATTACTACACTTTTATCACCATCTCTTCGCCGAACTAGTGCACCTATATAAATTACCATTGTATTTGGTGTGTTGGGGACACAAGAGACTCTTTGTTATTTGGTTGCAGGGTTGTTTGAGAGATACCATCTTCATCCTACGCCTCCCACAGATTGATAAGCCTTAGGTCATCCACTTGAGGGAAAATTGCTACTGTCCTACAAAACTCTGCGCTTGGAGGCCCAACACGTGTCTACAAGAATAAAGTTGCGTAGTAGACATCAAGCTCTTTTCTGGCCCCGTTGCCGGGGAGGTTAGGTAAGCGGCACTAACACCCCGTCAACAAAGCTCTTTTCTGGCGTCGTTGCCAGGGAGGTGAGTGCTTGAAGGTATATCTTTAGATCTTGCAATCGAATCTTTTAGTTTCTTGTTTTATCACTAGTTTGGTTTATAAAAAGAAAACTACAAAAAAATTGGAATTGAGGTTGCATCATATTATTCATCTTTATAATGTCTTTGTTGAAAATGATGGAAAGGAAAATTGTGCTCAATTGATAGAAGAAGAATTCTATAAAATGTTTGACAAAGCATATTTGAATGATGAGCATGATTGCAATGTTGTTGGTATGA
The DNA here is from genome assembly GCF_018294505.1 of Triticum aestivum. Classification (NCBI taxonomy): domain Eukaryota; kingdom Viridiplantae; phylum Streptophyta; class Magnoliopsida; order Poales; family Poaceae; genus Triticum; species Triticum aestivum. Next base: position 448,633,099 of record NC_057814.1, on the reverse strand, counting down.
ACTCTTTGAATATCCATGATGCTAATGATATGCAAAGCCATAAGCTTGGGGATGCTATATTTGATGAAGATGATATTTTTAGTCCCCAAGATTTGATGTGCATATTTGTTATAAATGATTGCATGCCTCCTATTTATGATGATTATATTGACAAAAGTGGGTTTGGAAGAGTGTCAACTCTACGTAGTGATCCCACTATTTTGGAGGGTGTTGAATCTTGTTACAATATTGAAAAAGTGGATTTGGAGAGGTCATGACTTTATTTAGTGATGAATCCACTATTTTGGAAGAGGCTTCAATTGACTATGATAACAAAGTTCCTATCTATGATGATTATGGTGATGACATGTATGCTATAAAGAATAATGATAACCATGAAACTTGTCATCATGATTTTAATTTTCAATCACATGATAGTTATTTTGTTGAGTTTGCTCCCACTACTATTGATGAGAATAAATTTGCTTATGTGGAGAGTAACAAAATTTCTATGCTTATGCATCATGAAGAGAATGCTTTATGTGCTAGTTATATTGTTGAATTCATTCATGATGCTACTGATATGAGAGAGGAACATATGCTTTTACATATTGCAATAATATCAAGTTTCCTCTCTATGTATTGAAAATCTTGAAGTTTTGCTTGTTTTGCCTTCCTATGCTAGTTGATCCTTCTTCCCATAAGTTGTTTGCTCACAAAATACCTATGCATAGGAATTGGGTCAGACATAAATGTGCTAGTCATATGCTTCATGATGCTCTCTTTATGTTTCAATCCTTATCTTTTATGCGAGCATCATTGAACTCATCATGCCTAGCTAAAAAGGCATTCAAGAAAAACGCTTGTTGGGAGACAACTCAACACTTTTACCTACTATTTTTGTGTGTTCACATGATTATGCTACTGTAATAATCATGTTTTATTGCTTTTGTTTCAATAAAGTACCAAGTAAAGCCTTTGGGATAGTGTGGATGATAGTTGACTTGAATCTGTGCAAAAATAGAAACTTTTGCGCTCATTCCAGGAATTTTCAAAATTCACTAGAACGTGATTTTGATCTGAACTTTTACAGGTGATAGACATACAAATTCCCTACGTTGTCCTAATTTTTCAGAATTTTTGGAGTAGCAGAAGTATGGTTGGAGTACAGATTACCACAGACTGTTCTGTTTTTGACAGATTCTATTTTCAATGCATAGTTTGCTTGTTTTCTAGTTTCTACGGCTTATATTGCTCAATATAAATTCTGGAAATGATATGCTACAGTATTCATTGTGTGGAAACAATTATGAATCTTGTCTTTGACAGTACCAAAGTTAAATGGTTTGCTCTTTATCATACTAACATATCTCACGAAGTTCCGTTAAGTTTTGTGTGATTGAAGTTTCCAAGTTTTGGGTGAGATGTCGATATGAGGAGAATAAGGAGTGACAAGAACCTAAGCGTGGGGATGCCCAAGGCACCCCAAGGTAATATTCAAGGAAGATCCAAGCAACTAAGCTTGGGGATGCCCCGGAAGACATCCCCTCTTTGGTCTTCAACATTTTCGGTAACCTCACTTGGAGCTATATTTTCATTTCACATGATATGAGTTTTGCTTGGAGCATCATTTTATTTTGCTAGGATTTGCTTGCCGTTATTTAGAATAATGTTTTGCATATTTTACTTCCATAAAAATGTCAAGTATAGCCTTCACCATGCTTATTTGCAAGTATATGAGTTGCTATTTCGAAACAGAAAGTTTGTCGCTGTTGCAAAAATTCCCGAGAAAAGTTAGAATGTGATAAAATGTTGAAACATTTTGCACAATAAGATCTGATAAATTTTCTACAGTGTGTTAAATTTTCAGAATTTTTTAAGTTGAATAAGTGTAGATCCTCTTGCACTCTTTACAGACTGTCCTGTTTAGACAGGTTGCTACTATGTTTGCATTGTTTGCAAATGTTTGCTTGTTTAATGATTCTATTTGAGGATAGGAGTATTAAATATGCAGAGGCATTTAGTATGCAGTGTTAAATAATAATTTTAGTGATTTTCTATTGTAGATAATGATAAGGTTTTGCATTGATTTATACTAACTTATCTCACGAGTTCTTGTTGACTTTTGTGTGGATGAAGTTTTTCAGATTTAGGGAAACCGTGATATAAAAATAATTAAGGAGACATAAGAGCTCAAGCTTGGGGATGTCCAAGGCATCCCAAGTTAATATTCCAAGAAGTCTCAAGCATCTAAGCTTGGGGATGCCCCGGTAGGCATCCCACCTTTCTTCTTTAACAATTATCGGTTAGTATCGGTTGAGACTATGTTTTTGCTTCTTCACATGATGTGTGCTATTGTGAGAATGTCATTTTGTTTTGTTTTACTTGCTGTTTTAATAAAATACTTAGATATGAAAGTTTTTAAATAAGAGTGAGTCCTCAATTAGCTACCCCTTTACTTAACTACTCGCTTGATCTTCACTTATATCTTTTTGGAGTAGTTTCTCATTTACTCTTGTGCTTCACTTATATCCTATGAGTAAATTGTTGAATATCATGAAGTTGAAATTATATGTTCATATCATGCCTAGTACTAGCTTCACATTGGGTTTAGAAAGTGAAATATTTTGAAGCTTGACAATCACAATATTGGTCATACAAGCGATTCATGAATGATTAGTATAAGGAAGAGAACTTTCACATGTAAATATATTATCTTGGACATCTTCTATGATTGTGAATACCCATTAATTATTTTCAAACTTGAGCAAATTAGTTGAAGTTGGACAAGGAAGACAACGTAATGAGTTATGTTTGGGTATATTTGCATAGAAGTTATATTGTTATGGATCCTCCAACATGTGGTGTTTGCTTAGGATCCTTTGCTAGCCACATATTCGTACTAAGTGAGATACTACTTGTGCATCCAAAAACCCTTAAACCCAGTTTCTTGCCATGAGTGTCCACCATACCTACCTATGGATTGAATAAGATCCTTCAAGTAAGTTGTCATCGGTGCATAAAGCAATAACAATAGCTCCTAAATACGTTTGATCTTTTATTGTAAGGGAAAATTGAGCGTTGTACGAACTTGTGATGGCAAAGTAATAAAAGCGACGGACTGCATAGTAAAGGTTGCTATCATAAGGGGCAATATAACGTGACGTTCATTTGCATTAAGAGCTTGGGCATCCAAATAAAAAGCGGATGGCAACCTTTGCTTCCCTCTGCGAAGGGCCTATCTTTTACCTTTCAGTATTTACTTTTATGCAAAGAGTCAATAGTATGAATTATCTTCTCAACCTTAATTATTCTCTAGTTGGCAAGCATCATGTGGCGGGGAAAGATCTAGGCACATATGACCAGTCAAATATATTTGATCATGATTTATGATTGTTGACAATTATCTCTATGATAAATGAGTTGGGAGGCGAAACATTAAGCCCCTATCTTTTTCTGTGTTTGATGGATGCCATTTGTTCTGAGAATATGCTTTGAGTAGTAGAAATCATAGAATACTATATGATGATTGAGTATGTGGAGCCCTTACTTAGACTTTGTTGAATAAGTTGAATTGCAATTGCTTGGTGATTGAGAACATAGGTTGTTGAGTTTCAAGAGAATTCATTGTTTGAACCTTAACATGTGAATTGGTTGCCACTTTAACATGAGAAGTTTTATCAGAAAGAATTGATGTTATGATTCTAGAAAAAGTGATTGAAATTATCATTGATCAAACTTATGCACTTTGCTAGCATTCACACTTCATAAATTATTTCTTTTATCATTTACCTACCCGAGGACGAGTAGGAATTAAGCTTGGGGATGATGATACGTCTCCAACATATCTATAATTTATGAAGCATTCATGCTATTATATTATCTTTCTTGGATGTTTTAAAATCATTTTATAGCAACTTTATATTATTTTTTGGGACTAACCTATTGACATAGTGCTCAGTGCCAGTTGCTGTTTTTTGCTTGTTTTTTACATCGTAGAAAATCAATACCAAACAGAGTCCAAACGCAGCGAAACTTTTTGGAGATTTTTTTGGACCAGAAGACATCTAGTGGGCCACAGAAGTACCAGAGGGGTGCCCCGAGGGGGGCACAACCCACCTTCCCAGGCGCGCCCTGGTGGGTTATGCCCACCTCGGTGGCCTCCCGCACCGCCTCTTTGCCCTATAAATTGTCAAATATTCCAAAAACCCTCGGGGTAACCCTAGATCAGAAGTTCCGCCGCCGCAAGCCTCTGTAGCCACGAAAAAGCAATCTAGACCCCGTACCGGCACTCCACCGGAGGGGGAGATCATCACCTGTGGCCATCTTCATCATCTCGGCGGCCACCATGATGAGGAGGGAGTAGTCCACCCTCGGGGCTGAGGGTTTGTACCAGTAGCTATGTGTTTAATCTCTCTCTCTCTCTTTCTCTCTCTCGTGTTCTTGATGGCATGATCTTGATGTATCGAGGGCTTTGTTAATATAGTTGGATCCCTTTGAGATTTTGTTGTTATCGGATTGAATACTTTTATGCATTTGAGAGCACTTGATATATGTCTTGCATATGAATACCCGTGGTGACAATGGGGTATTAGTATTATTTTGATTCACTTGATATATGTTTTGGCACTCAACTCGCGGATTCCCGAGGTGACATTGGGATAATCTATGCATAGGGGTTCGTGCACGTTCTCGTCTTTGTTTCTCCGGTAGAAATCTTGGGGCACTCTCTGAGGTTCTTTATGTTGGATCGAGTATTATGAATCTGAAATTGTGTGTTGTGTATCATATAATTAACTCACGAATACTTGTGGTGACATTGGAGTATCTAGGTGACATTAGAGTTGGTTGACGCATATCATATGGTGTAATTTTAGTACTAACTCTTGGATAGATCGAACAGAAAGAATAACTTTGTGTTATTTTAGTACGAACTCTTGGATAGATCGAATGGAAAGAATAACTTTAAGGCGGTTTCGTACCCTACAAACAATTTCTTCTTATGTTCTCCGCTAGATAAGAACTTTGGAGTGATTCTTTGTTGCACGTTGAGGGATGGTTATATGATCCAATAATATTAGCATTGTTGAGAGATTGCACTAGCGAAAGTACGGACCCTAGGCCTTGTTTTCAAGCATTGCAATACCGTTTGTGCTTACTTTTGTTACTTGCTACCTTGCTGATTTTTTATTTGTACTATTACAAAAATCAATATCTACTATCATTACTACACTTTTATCACCATCTCTTCGCCGAACTAGTGCACCTATATAAATTACCATTGTATTTGGTGTGTTGGGGACACAAGAGACTCTTTGTTATTTGGTTGCATGGTTGTTTGAGAGAGACCATCTTCATCATACGCCTCCCACGGATTGATAAACCTTAGGTCCTCCACTTGAGGAAAAATTACTACTGTCCTACAAAACTCTGCGCTTGGAGGCCCAACACGTGTCTACAAGAATAAAGTTGGGTAGTAGACATCAGCCGTCATGTCCTTCGGCTTAACCAATGGTCCAGCGACATTCTCTCATCTGATGAACTATATATTCATGGAATACCTCGACAAGTTTGTCGTGGTTTATCTAGATGATATCCTTGTATATTCCAAGAATAAAGAAGAACATGTTGAACATCTTCGTCTTGTATTGGAAAATCTTTGAGAGCATCAGGTATATGCCAAATATTCCAAGTGTGAATTCTGGTTACCCGAGGTAACCTACCTTGGTGATGTGATCTCCAAGGATGGTATTGTTGTGAACCCAGAGCAAGTTCAGGTTATTCTTCACTGGACTCCCCTGAAGAATGTCAAGCAAGTTAGAAGTTTTCTCCGACTCGCCATCTATTGCCATCGTATTGTCGAGAACTTCTCCAAGATTGCAAAGCTATTGACTAGTCTGCTTCACAAGGGCATTAAGTTTGATTGGACAAAAAAGTGTTAGGAAAGTTTCCAGGCACTCAGGGACAAGCCGACTTCTGCCCCAGTGCTTGCTCCTCCAGATTCCCAAAAGTATTTCGTCATTTACTACAATGCCTCCCGTCAAGGATTAGGCTGTGTCCTAATGCAAGAGCGCATGGTGATTGCTTATGCCTCCGACAGTTGCGTCTGCATGAAGAGAACTACCCAGTTCATGACCTCAAACTTGCGCCAGTCATATATGCACTGAAGTTGTGGCGACATTACCTTCTTGGTAATCGTTGCGAGATCTTCACCGACCATCAAAGTCTAAAGTATCTGTTTACTCAGCCAGATCTAAATCTCTGTCAGCAGCGATGGATGGAAGAAATTATAGACTATGACTGCGGTATTTCGTATACCCCTAGCCAGGCTAATGTCATGGTCGATGCCTTGAGTCGCAAGTCTTATTTCAACACCTACATGGTTCAGAAAGCTCAACCCCGTCTTCATGAAGAGCTTTGCAAGTTGAACCTTCACCTTGGGTTCTTTTAATAACCTTGTCCTGGAACCAACTCTCCTGAAAGCTATTAAGTTTGCGCAAGCCAAAGATGCTGAAGTTGGTCATATGGAATAGGATCTTGCTCTTGAGAAAGCCAGAGATTTCTCTCTTGTTGAAGATGGAACCTTGTACTTCGCCTTGTGGTACCCCGATTTGAACTTATGACAGATAAAGTGATGAAAGAAGCACATGTCACACCTTTGTCTATTCATCCGGGAAGTACTAAGATGTATCTAGACATCCGTCAGAGATACTGGTGGTCTAAGATGAAGCAAAACATTGCTCGGTATATTGAAGAATGTGACGTTTGCCGTCGCGTCAAAGCAGAACATCAGAAACCGGCTGGAATTCTGCAACCACTTCCTATTCCTGAATGGAAATGGGATAAGATTCAAATGGACTTCTTCACTGGCCTCCCCAAGTCACAAAAGGGTAAGGATGTTATATTCGTCGTCACCGACCGATTCTCCAAAGCTGCACACTTTCTGCCAAACAAGGAGACAATCACTGCTAGTCAATTAGCAAACTTGTATATCTCTAGAATTGTGACACTCCACGGCATTCCGAAGGAGATCAGTTCAGACCGTGGCAGCATATTCACCTCAAAGTTCTGGGATAGTTTCCAAGAAGCAATGGGAACTCATATAACCAGGAGCACTGCTTATCCACCCCAGTCCCAAGGTCAAGTCGAGCGAGTCAATCAAATTCTTGAAGATATGTTGCGTGCTTGTGTTATCTCCTTTGGCAAGAAATGGGAATAATCTCTCCCTTATGATGAATTCTCGTACAACAACAACTATCAAGCTAGCTTGAAGATGGCACCCTTCGAGGTACTATATGGACGTAAGTGCTGAACCCCTATGAATTGGTCCAGACATTATCCAACATGCTGAAGAACAAGTCCGCATTGTCCGGGATAATCTCAAGGAGGCCCAGTCCCATCAGAAGAGCAACTATGACCATAAGCATTGGGGTTCTACCTATCAACCTGGTGAACAAGCTTATCTACGTGTCACTCCTTTGAGAGGCACTCATCAATTTGGAGTCAAGGGCAAGTTAGTTCCTCGCTACATTGGTCCCTTCCGTGTTCTCGCCCATCGTGGACATATGCTTATAAATTGGAAATGCCACCGCAATTCTCTCACATCCATGATGTCTTCCATGTGTCGCAATGATCAAAGTGCAAGATGATCTCACTTACAAAGAGCATCCGTTCCGCATTCTTGATCAAGCTGAACGTCGCACCCGCCAGAAGGTTACCAAGTTCCTCAAAGTGCAGTGGACGAATGATACTAAAGATGAAGCCATTTGGGAACGCGAGGATAATCTTCGTGCAGAATACCTCGATCTTTTCCCTTCTACCTCTTAATTCGTTGGACGAGAATTTATTCTAGAGGAGGAGAGTTGTAACACCCCTATGTAATGAGCTACAGTGATCATCATCATTAAGCTAAGATACTTTGGTTAACTAGTCTTCTTCATCTTTGATCCATATCTTATTTCAAATACCACTTCGAAATCAAATTCAAACTATAAGTGAAATTAACAAATTCACAAATGTGAAAACTAAAAAGCTCATGCAATGGCAAATAATCACTAAGTAATTGTCATGAGAAAACCTACATTTTATGAAGTGGTTAAATGCCCTAAAATAATAAAAACAGGGGCCAAACCAATATTTAAAATGCTTTTTCTAAATTATGAAGATACCAACTATTTTAAATAAATCCCCAAACTTTTGTGGCAGTGCCAAAAATTACTATACTAATAATGGGTGAAGTCTCATATTTTATAAAACTCAAATGATTTTGGACATAAAATAAAAAAGAAATAATAAAAGAAAAACAACAGGAAAAAAGGAAAAAGAAAAAGAAACCCCCTTGCCCCTGGGCCTTAGGCCGACGGGACAGGCCCGAGCAGGCTTAGCCCACCCCCGGCTTTCCCCTTCCTCTCTCCTCCACCTAGGCGCACCGGACCATGCGTGCCTTTGCCATCGAGCCAGTTTCCCGCCCCCCACGCCGCTACAGTGCCGGCAGGGATAAGGACGCCACCTACTCGCCTCCTTGGTCTCCGCCCACTTCCACTCACTCCTCCACCTCCTACGCTCTCTCTATCACTCTCTTCGCCTCGCCCGAGCGCCTGTGTTGCCGCTCGCCGTCGTCCACCGCATCGACCACCGGCCCCAAGCCTCACCGCCGTGTGCGCGAGCCCCGCCACGGTCGTCTACATTGACTATGCCGGGCCGCTGGAGCCAGGGAGCTGCCACCATGTCGTCCCCTTTATCAGCCGTCGTGATGCTCCGCGCTGATTCGCCGCCGTTCGGCAGCTACTAAACCCCTCGCCGGCCATCTTGAGCGACCCGGTGAGCGTCGTTTCCCTCCCCTCTTTCTTGCTGCCTTTCTAGCTGCTGCTGCGGGCTGTTGCCGTCACTGGTGCTCCAGCCACCGCCATGGCTGCGAGCACCATGCTCCCAGAGCCACTCTGCTCGAGCCAGTGGCCCTAGCGAGCTATTGGTGAGCTGCTGCACCCGCCTAGCTGCTTTACTCATTCGAAAGAAGAATCGTGCGCCCGAGTTCGACCGAATACCACCGCCACTAACCTCATCGCCGGCCTCGTTCCCGGCGACCATTCGGTCCATCTCCGCCACCTTCGGCTGCGCACGTCCCCAGGAGCCCAACACGCGCTCCCATGTTTTCCGTCATGCCCCGTAGCCTCGCTGTCTGTGCTCGCCCGATTGCGCCGCCGCCTGCCGCCGCCCGTGCTCGCCGTTGGCGATGATACGGGCCATCTCCAGTCGCGCCGCCACCACCTTTGGATGCGCCACACCACCTGCGTTCGAATGAGCCCGACCGCGGCTCGAACGATAGCCCGTAGTCGTTTTTCGGCGAAGGCCGAGCCCTCCGCCGTGTTTCTGTGCTCACCAGCGCGCCTCCGGCGCCGCCGCCGACGCGGCTGGCATAGGGCCTAATCCTTGGTCACTGCTAGTGGATCCCAGGGGCCCAGCTGACCCGTTGACCCCCGGTGAACTGTGCTGACTGAGCAGCACAGTCACTGACCGGTGGGCCACCCCCTAAATTAACTAAAGGTTAATTAGTTAAATTTAAATGACACTGACATGTGGGCCCCAATGCCTAATTAACCTAATTAGTTGAATTTAACCTCTGTTAATCAATTCAATCACTAACATGTGGGTCCCAGCGGTCAGGTTTGACCTGGACCGGCTGGGTTGACTGCTGACATCATCTTCATGTACTGTTGATGCAATAAAGTTATTTTTCAAATTAATTTAAATCCAGTAAATACGGAAAATGTTTAAATCTGTGAAAAATCATATAAAATATTCTATAAGTCATATGGAAATAATTTATATATGAAAATTTCTCAGAAAAATATAACGATTCGGAATATGCTATCCACATACATGTCACACTGCAAACAAGGAACCTTCCCTCTGTTTCATCTGTTTGGAAACTGCCAAACGCTTGGAAAACATTCCCAGATGTTTTCCCGCCTCATTTGTAACATGTAGCACTATGTTAGGTCACCCTAGACTGCATATTGCCATGTCATGCATCATGATGCATTTGTTTGCTTTATATTTATTGTTTCTTCCCCCTCTTCTCTCCAGTAGACACCGAGACTGACACTGCTACTGGCTATGACTACACCTCTGACGTCCAGCCACTTGTAGCAGAGCTTCCATGCAAGCATCATTCCTATATCGTCCATTCCTTCTCTCTCATGCTTGCATTAGAATTTGCTACTGTATTTGATTGCTCCTATTCTAATGCATAGCCTGATTTTGTAACCTGCTATTTGTTACCTTACCTATTATCCTATATGCTTAGTATATGTTGAGTAGTGATCCATCAGTGACCCCTCACCTTGTCCCTGTTGCCCCAGTTGTATTACCAGATGCTTCATTCAACATGATCGAGAGTTGAGACCCTCACATCACCGACACCCCCCTTAGTTGTATGACTCTACAGAGCTACTATCCAGTGCCGAGGGTGATACCTCGTAACACACTTCTGATGATTTCTCTGTAGTGTAGCTAATCAGTCGTGGTCTACGGAGGGTGATTCCTCCTTCACCACTCCCGATAACGACTATATCATGCAACACCTCAAGTGTGAACCCTTCGAGGGTGATTCCTCCAAGGTCACCTTGACGGTGACATCAAGTAGGAATCCATCGAGGGTGATTCCCCGGATTCCCCACTTGATGTTTTGGACACACGATTACTTTGACTTTACCCCTGGAACCATGTTGAAGTGGGGTCGGCCCCGAGGGGTACCCGAGAGAGTTACTGTAGTCGGGTTGACTGTGAGGGTACCCGCAAGATAATTACACGTCACGGCCGGGTATTCTTACACTACAAAAAAACCACTTTCGTGATGGTACGTGTTTGTCATAGTAGGTCACGTTTTCTGTCATGCATGTACATCCATGATGATTTTATGACAGAGTCAAGATAGTCATACATGTGCTGTCGTAGAAGTGTTCCATGACAATACCAAAACTATCATCACGGAAGTGTCCACTTCCATGACGATAAATGGCGCATCATGGAAGTTCTTTCGTCAAGGGTAACCGCCATGTGGTATCCACCATAACGGGTCACCGTTAAGCTATCAGGTTCCGGTTTGGATCCGATAACCCGTTAGCAGCTAGGAGCAATGGGGATTTTCCACTTGTAAAATCATCATTGGCCGGAGGAAACACGTGTCGGCTCCTTGGTGGGCCAGATGTCATCCATCCAATGGAGGAGACGTACCTATGATACGTTGACACGTGGCAGGGCCCAACAGAGGCCCATCCAGGTTAAAAAAGGCTAGCCCAATCAAAGGCCCGTAGTATTTACTCAGGTACTAGTGGGCCAGCCCACTAACTGCCTGCTTAAACGTGGCCCATTTATGGCCCAAAGCCAGATCTGGCCCGTTAACTGTTTCGCCGAGTATTTGGGCCCAATTATGGCCCAGTGATATTTCGGCCTGTTAGAGGCCCGATGTAGACATGGGCCCATTTCAACCCGGTGTGTCTTTCGGCCTGGGAACGGCCCGTGCTGCCTATGGACCATATATGGTCCAACGCGGCATCTGACCCACTAACGGCCCGTGATCCAGGTGTCAACAGTTCAGCCCAACATGACTTTGGGCCTGTTAAAGGCGTGTCATATAATTCGTCCTATTGATGCCTCTACTAAGCTTTCGGCCTCTTAAAGGCCCATGATATCAGTGTGCCAACTAAGGCCCGAGATATGTTTGGGCCTGGTAATGGCCCGTCATATAACTGGGTCAATAATGGCCTGGTCTACATTCCAGCCTGCTAAAGGCTCGTGGACGACTATTGAAAATTGAGGCCCAACATGCATTTCGGCCTGCTAAAGGCCCATGGTATCTTCTGGGCCATAACAGGCCAGAAGAATATTCAGCCTGTTAATGGCCCGAAGCTACATGGTCCCAACTAAGCGCTAGGTCCACTAAAGGCCCAATTAAAATTTAGGCCGAATGTAGGCCCGTGTAACTTGTGGGCCTGGCGCAAAGTGTGAAGGCCCCAATGGCCTTTCAGGCCCAAGAAAGTTGCAGGCCGGCAAAACTGTGGCCCGCTAAAATGCAGGCCCGTTAGAGGCGAATGTTTCGGCCCGGTTGCCTACATCAGATTTTTGACTTTTTTCAGATAGCGAATGATTGCATATACAGTAACTAGTAGGAATTAAGAACAAACCTACCCTATACAATAAAGAAATTATGGCATAGTAACTTAGAATAAACCTACACTATACAATAAAGGATTTATGGTATATTACATCCACTGGGCATCGAAGTTTGCCACCAGTGATCATAAAGTGCAACGAAGAAGCAGATTACAAAAACTGGGCGCCATTGCAGCGTAACAAAATAATACTGAACCAAGACCACTTCCAGGACAGTTCAAGAAAGGTTAGCCTTTGGCGGGAGCTACTGCGCAAGTTGCTAAGCAAGGCTATGAGACTGGCATAGCATATCGGTCATAGCTTCCAGCTGTAGCTGTTTAGCAATGAGGTTCTCATTGGTGTTCTATGCAATTTTCCTTAGAGATAGGACTTCAAGTCGAAGTTGAGTTGCAGAATGCCTTTCTGCTTGAACTTGGGACTGAAGAAGTCGAACTGATTCAGACAGCAAATTATGTGAGCTTGTCTGACTGCTAGTCTCAAGTAACTTGAACACTACATCAAGACATGACTTTGGGGTTGTCTCGCTATCTTCAAGATGTTTTGCCTTCTTTGCTGCAATATATGTTGGGTTTGTCTCATAGTCTTCAGCATACTTGTGCATGCCATCAGGCATATCACCCTGAAACAAGCAAAGAGATGATAGGTTTTGCACGTGTATAAACAAAGATGGTAACTGTGCTGTCAATTCCATCCAATTTCAAATTAGAAAATAAAGTTAGTCCAAAATATCAATAGCATAATTTGGCATTGTTCATAATGCGGGGAGCTTCACCACATTACTGGATTAACATGTCAACAAAACAAGCATAGATGAAGGGCAAAGACAATGATTGTATCTATTTTGGTTAATGTCGTGGACTTAACACGGCAGATGCCCTTGTGAAAGGACTTAGGTGTGGAGCCATCGCAATGTAGGTTGGCTTAAAGGGGTTGAACGGGACAAAGGACACGAGGTTTACCCAGGCCTGGCCCCTCTCAACGAGGTAAAAGCCTACTCCTGCTCTTGTTTTGTATTGCTTGGGTATCGATTACAAGGGAGCGATCACACTTGACCTAACTATCGATCAGTTGTTTCTTGAGTTAACCCGCCGCCGGGTCTCACCTTTATATACACAGGTTGAGGCCCCGGGGCTTACAAGAGTCCGAGCCGGATCATACAACGTGACCAGCTCGGTTTCTAAATCATCCTGCCTTACCAGGCAGGTCATCATCGGGCGGCTCGCACCTCCAGGTCTTGGGCCGTCTCTAAGCCCACCTCCTAAGCCGCCGTCTTCTTGATTCGCCTTCTTGGGCTTGCTTCATATTAAATCGCCAACGGTGTAACCCGGCCCCTCCTGGGTGGGTCACACCTCGGGGTTATATCCCCAACATTAGGCCCCAGATTGATTTGAACTTGTTCATGTCAATCTTCACTGCTTCAGTTGGCAAATTGTCTTTCAAAGCTTAACCTTGAATAAACCACTATAACCCACCATGACATCATGCAAACTGAATCATAGTAACCCGCCATGACATCATGGGTATCAAATCTACAAAAAAAAACCTGTGACATCATGATACGTCTCCAACGTATCTATAATTTTTTATTGTTCCATGCTATTATATTATCTATTTTGGATGTTTAATGGGCTTTACTATACACTTTTATATTGTTTTTGGGACTAACCTACTAACCCAAGGCCCAGTGCAAATTGCTGTTTTTTTTGCCTATTTCAGTGTTTCGCAGAAAAGGAATATCAAATGGAGTCCAAACGGAATGAAACCTTCGAGAGAGTTATTTTTGGAACAAATGTGATCTAGAGGACTTGGAGTGGACGTCAAGAAATCAACGAGGAGGCCACGAGGCAGGGAGGCGCGCCTGCCCCCCTGGGCGTGCCCCCACCCTCGTGGGCCCCTCGCAGCTCCACCGACCTACTTCTTCCTCCTATATATACCCATGTACCCCGAAACCAACCAGGAGCACCACGAAACCCTATTTCAACCACCGCAACCTTCTGTACCCGTGAGATCCCATCTTGGGGCCTTTTCCGGTGCTCTGCCGGAGGGGGAATCGATCACGGAGGGCTTCTACATCAACACCATAGCCTCTCCGATGATGTGTGAGTAGTTTACCATAGACCTTCGGGTCCATAGTTATTAGCTAGATGGCTTCTTCTCTCTCTTTGGATCTCAATACAAAGTTCTCCTCGATCTTCTTGGAGATCTATTCAATGTAACTCTTTTTGCGGTGTGTTTGTCGAGATCCGATGAATTGTGGGTTTATGATCAAGATTATCTATGAAGAATATTTGAATCTTCTCTGAATTCTTTTATGTATGATTGGTTATCTTTGCAAGTCTCTTCGAATTATCAGCTTGGTTTGGCCTACTAGATTGATCTTTCTTGCAATGGGAGAAGTGCTTAGCTTTGGGTTCAATCTTGCGTTGCTCGATCCCAGTGATAGTAGGGGAAACGACACGTATTGTATTGTTGCCATCAAGGATAAAAAGATGGGGTTTATATCATATTGCTTGAGTGTATCCCTCTACATCATGTCATCTTGCCTAATGCGCTACTCTGTTCTTATGAACTTAATACTCTAGATGCATGCTGGATAGCGGTCGATGTGTGGAGTAATAGTAGTAGATGCAGGCAGGAGTCGGTCTACTTGTTGCGGACGTGATGCCTATATACATGATCATGCCTAGATATTCTCATAATTATGCACTTTTCTATCAATTGCTCGACAGTAATTTGTTCACCCACCGTAATACTTATGCTATCTTGAGAGAAGCCACTAGTGAAACCTATGGCCCCCGGATCTATTTTCCATCATATTAATCTTTCGTCAACTAGCTATTTCTGGCGCCATTTATTTTGCAATCTTTACTTTTAATCTTTATCATAAAAATACCAAAAATATTATCTTATCATCTCTATCAGATCTCACTTTTGCAAGTGGCCGTGAAGGGATTGACAACCCCTTTATCGCGTTGGTTGCAAGGTTCTTATTTGTTTGTGTAGGTACGAGGGACTTGCGTGTGGCCTCCTACTGGATTGATACCTTGGTTCTCAAAAAACCGAGGGAAATACTTACGCTACTTTGCTGCATCACCCTTTCCTCCTCAAGGGAAAACCAACGCATGCTCAAGAGGTAGCACATCACAACAGATCTTTTATTAATTGGTAGTCCGAGAATCGAGGCGCCCACGCTATTAAGATAATCATGTTGCCTCCTCGATTTCCGTGCATGCTATTTTACTGTTTCCTTATAAATAGGGACGGGGTCCTCTCTTTTCACTTTTACCCCGCCCTTCTCTCTTCTTGTTCTTCCTCGCGTCAACCACCACTGCCGGAGCTCTGCCGCCCTAGTCGACCGCTGCGAACAACTCCATCCAGGCCGCTGCATTAACCTGACAAGACCAGAGCATGGCGGCGCAATTCCGTTCTTCATCAACACTTCCAGGTACTGTTTCTCCCCTTTGTCAGATCCACATTAGATGAATCTTGTTCATAGGGTTCGTTGGAGTTCTTCAGAGCCCGTCCCCAATCGATCCATCTACTGCTTGAGAACATATACGTTGCCCTAGAAACCAAAATAGAGGCAGTACGGCGGTAGCTTTTAGCTCTTCATTCATATCCTGCGTAGATCCCATCTCTTTACCCAACCAACGATTAGGTCTCTAGTTCTTCCACCGCCATGCTTTAGGTTTAGCCATTTTTTCACCTTTTTCTGAACTGCCGTAGATCCAAAATTATGAGCAAAAATTGTGAAACTTGTTTTTCTCATACTTAGCAAAATTTCGTCAATCTCAAATTCGTATATGACCGCTCTGCCAATGTAATTCAGGCACCTTTTAATAATAATCTCATAACTCGTCAGTCTTTTAACCGGCTTATCTGTGACATGTAATCTGCCCGGAGCTCCAGACATGTTTCTGTAATTTGACTCATCAATAGGCTACTCATAACTTGATAATCACACCTTATGATTAAGGTATCTCTTAGTTGTAGCTGATCCACTCGCTTTATACTTCCAGGTCATAATTTTTCAACCGCCAAAAAATGACTGTCGTCAACCTGAACAGTCCTTGGTTACCAAGCAGATCCTTGATGATTTCGTAGGCCAAGGCCTATTGGCGAGTCAACAGGAGACCTAATGGCGGGTTAGCAATGGAGAAGTAAGTCCTACCTGCTGAAGATGAGATTGTAGTTTTTACTGATCACAAACTCAGAGGGTTTACTCCGCCCGGGTCTAAGTTCTTTCGAGACCTCCTTCATTATTTCAATCTGCACCCTCAAGATATAGGGCCGAACTCGGTGTCCAATATTTTTCACTTCCAAATATTCTGCGAGGTTTATCTTCAGACAACACCCACAGTCCCCCTCTTCAAGGAGTTCTTCTATATAAACCGCCAGACTGAATGCAAAAATGGCCCGAGTCAAGAATTAGGTGGAATTTCAATTCGAAGATGGAGGACAATAGTTTTCCCTCCACTGGCTTACCCAGTCACCCCAAGGGATGGATAACCACCTGGTTTTACTCCAAAAACACCAGACCAGCGACAGAAAACCTTCTACCCGGGTTTAGAGCTGAGCGTCTTCCACTGAACTTTGACCCGCCAAGCAAGATTATTCCAGAAGAGCATGCCGTGGCTCTCCTATTCCTTTCCAGGGCTAAAGCCTTATTGGCTTATGGGTTACTTGGGGGTTGATTTAACCCGGTGCTGGGTCTCCTGGAAGATACTCCCTTTAAGCTGCCACCTCGGCTTAATGTGTGAATATTCTGGCGAACCAAGTGACCCTCAGCGGTTCACAACAGACAACTTAACCGTTGAAGAGGTCTTTAAGACTCTGAGGACCCTGCTTGATGAGTCTCAAGAGAACTGTAACAAAGTGGGCCTGCCACCATTCTTTAAACAGAACCCAGCTCCACCTGTAAGTGTTTACCTTTATCTGTTTCAATATAAGTTAACTTCGACGTTATACCTTGTTTTAATCTCTTTCTTCACTTATGCAGGCTGACTCCACCTTCTGGACCAGGAAACCGCCTTGGTTAAAAAACCTAAGGCCAAGAACCATGCTCCGGGTCGTCGTAAAAAACAAACAACCAAAGACCTTCTCAAGATGGATGATTCAGAGGTAGAACCTGATTCTCTTGGTCGTCTTTTTATGCAACTTATTGATACCGACTCTTCACAGGATGACGCAGAGACAAGCGAGGCAAATGCAACAGAGGTAATACCTGTCTCCTCTAAATCAGATCCTTTACCAAGAAAGAAAACCCGGCGGGTAATCCGGAAAATAAGATTTTCTCATCCCCTTGCTCATTTGGACCCCAATTTTCTTTTGAAGAAACAGCAGCATGACTCCAGACGTATGACCCGGAGTGATGGTTCTCAATACCTCAACTCTGGCTTACCCAATATTCATGCTCCTCGCAAGCGTTGAAATGAGGTGCCTCATAACCCGACAATTTCTCTTCCGAAGGCTGGTCTTTTTCGCCAACCTCTTAACCTTTCTGACTCAAACTATCAGGGAACCTCTCCATCATCCAGCGACTACAGAAACTCAAATGCCTTTCTTCAAGGTTGTCCAGGGGTAAGTATATCACTTTGTTCATAAATGACTTGTAACAATGCACACTCATGATCTCTTGTATTTCTGCTATAGGGGCGTAGCCAAAGCAGGCAAAAAACAGAAAGTGGGCGTGTCTTCAAACGATCCCAAGACTGCTGATCCAGAAACACATACGACTGAAGCCACTGAAGCTTCAGTTCGAAATCCTGAGGGCCTTGTCAATGACCCGCCACCACAGGCTGATACCACAACCTTTGACCCTATGAATATTGAGGTTGACCCGGCCATCGCACATGACCCGCCAAGTCCTAAACCTCCAAGCCCTGCCAAGCTTAATGAACAAACTCCTTCTGACAAGGTCACCGATGTTGTCCTCATCACTGGCACAGGCTATACCGAGCCGCGGAATCCTACTATTTTGGCCAAACATAGTGCTAAAGAAGAGCTGCCAGCTGCAGATAGGGGCAAACTAAAGCTGGATCTGTAGAACTATGCAGATTTTAGCGTAGGCGAGCTGCACGCAGGTTACCTAAGCCGCCTGCACACAAGTCGTGACATGGAGGCTGGCCTAGTCAATCTGATGAGGCAGAAATATGAGGTACACGCTAAACCCTTTTCCTCCTGTTTGTATGCATATACTTATGTAGCCCCCAAGAGTCGGTTTATCCGAACAAGGATGTTGGAGTAATGGGCCACAAGTAGCCTAACCCGAATCCCTGAGCATTTCAAGACATTGGGCCGGCTGCGCCCCTCAAGCATCCAGAATGAAGCGCCGCCTTCTGGCGACCGGCTGGCTCGAGCGGCCGGCTGCCAGAAGATGACCAAGCACCAGAAGACGACACCAAGACAGGCCGACTCCTAGCAGGTGGCCTCCAGAGAGGCCGGCTCCTAGCAGGCGGGCCGTGACGCCCTCAAAGTCTGCGGCTCCATTAAGGAGACAAGACAGGATGTGGCTACAGTGTAGCCCATCACCCCCATACCCAGGGCTCGACGCGGCCACAGTGCCCCGTATAGGTGGAGATCTCCGCACGATGCGGCACTATTGCCGCCCCACCCTTGACGTCACTCTTGTTAGATGGAGCCCTGCTCCCACAACGACCTGTCGGTACGGCCTGCAGGCGGCGGGCCCTACCAGGCAGCGAGAGCCCGGAAGGCGGCAAAAGACCGACCAGTCGGACCCGAGGGAGGCCGGCCTCTAGCTGGCAGCCCACTCTTCCCTCGGGGTCCGTGCGTCATTAACCAGACGAGACACGGTGGCTACAATGATCTCCCACCAGACGGCGGAACTGTAGCCACGCCCCCGACCAAGCATGCGTCATTAGCCTCACGGCTATAGGAACAAGCCACCGACCAGACCCGCAAGCGGTGGAGGCAGCCTGTCGGCTCCGCACAGGACCAGTCGGCGGGACCCACCAGGCGGTGGGCCCCAGCGGCCGGCGGAGAAGCCAGCGACCAGAGACGCTGACAGCCGGGTCCAACACCCGGCCAGATTACCATTGTTCCCCTGGGGGGTAGGCCTATATAAACCCCCTAGGGCACCCATGCAAGGGGTTCCGAACCGGTTAGACCTAGACTCATACATAGAGAGAGGAGAGAGCAAGCCCTGCTTTCTCCTACCTCTAGCATACAGCTCAAGGAGCACCATTGTACTCACTAGTGCCTTAGTGATCATGCGGAGACCCCGCAGAGCAGGACTAGGGGTGTTATCTCCTAGGAGAGCCCCGAACCTGGGTAAAGTACGTCGGCATTCGTGTCTACGCCTCATCCCGCTTCCGGGCACCGGCGACGTTCTACTCGCCCCCACCATGATAAGTCATCCCTTGGCATATGTCGCACCCAACCCCCGACATTTGGCGCCCACCGTGAGGCGAGGTGCACCGTCGTTCGGAGACCTGCTCTGGACGGGAATCCTATTCCTTCCTGGTGAGCGCAGCCAGCCTGGCACGCCAGACGGCGTCTGCGCCGATGTGCTGCACGGCGCGGAGGTCGCCTGCGCGACAAGCTGCCTCGCCGATCTTGTTGGCGAGATTTGCCTCTCCGACGAGCCTGCATCGGACGCGGGCACAGACAGCCCCGAGAGCCGCCTCGTCAGCCTCCTCGACCAGCTCCACGTCGTCAGCGAGCCTGCTGTGGACTTCGAGTCGGTTGGTTCCACCAACCCGATGCTTGTTGACTCCGACACGGCATCGCTCGACGCGTTCCCCACCAACGTGGTGTTCTACGATGAGCTGCTTCCTCGCGAGCACAGCGGCGGAAGCACCGTCACAGAGGTGCTTGTCATTAGCCACGGCGAGCGCTCGGGCGGGGACGGTGCTCGAGATCCGCTTGAGGCAGCGTTGCAAGACCTGACTGCGCCCATCCCAGAAGACGTCGACGCCAAGACGCTGGAAGCACGCCGCGTCCAGCTCATCGAGAGCGCCAAGAAGCTAGCCAGCATGAGGCGCCTTTCGGAGTCGGCGTCGAGCTCGTCACGTCCAGCTCGTCGAGAGCGCTGTTAAGCCTCCACCGCTTGCGGGTCTGGTCGGCGGCTTGTTACTGTAGCCGTAAGGCTAATGA
>NC_057814.1:448595519-448612538 GCF_018294505.1 Triticum aestivum | reverse complement strand
CGGCCTCCCTCGGGTCCGACTGGTCAGTCTTCTGTCGCCTTCCGGGCTCTCGCTCCCTAGTAGGGCCCGCGGCCTGCAGGCCGTACCGACAGGTCGTCGTGGGAGCAGGGCTCCGTCTGACAGGAGTGACGTCAAGGGTGGAGTGGCAACAGTGCCGCGCAGTGCGGAGATCTCCGCCTGTATGGGGCACTGTGGCCGTGTCGTGCCCTTGATATGGGGGATATGGAGGCACAGACTTTGAGGGCGTCACGGGCCGCCTGCTAGGAGCCGGCCTCTCTGGAGGCCGCCTGCTAGGAGTCGGCCCGTCTTGGTGCCGTCTTCTGGTGCTTGGTCGTCTTCTGGCAGCCAGCCGGTCGCCAGAAGGCGGCGCTTTATTTTGGATGCTTGAGGGGCGCAGCCGGCCCAATGTCTTGAAATGCTCAGGGACTCGGGTTAGGCTACCCATGGCCCATTACTACGACAAAGGATGAACCGGGTCTTCAATAGTCTTTAAGCAATTCAAAACACGTAGCCCCTAAGGGCCGGTTTATCCTAACAAGGATGAACCGGGTCTTCAATAGCCTTTAACAACATCAAACATGTAGCCCCCAAGGGCTGGCTTAATCTGACAAGATAAGCCGGGTCACCAATAATCTTTTAGCAAAATCAAACCTGTAGCCCCCAAGGGCCGACTTAATCCGACAAGATAAGCCGGGTCACAAATAATCTTTTAGCAAAAGAAAACCTGTAGCCCCCAAGGGCCGGCTTAGTCTGACAAGATAAGTCGGGTCACCAATAATCTTTTAGCAAAATCAAACTTCTAGCCCCCAAGGGCCAGCTTAGTCTGACAAGATAAGCCGGGTCTTCATTAAGAATTGAAAATGACCTACATTAGCCCCCAAGTGCCAAGGATATTGCTTGCAATGTGCTCTGGGACTTAAACATGTGTATGTCATTCATGTTGCCTATGGTATAATAACCATTTCTTCAATACTATATTCTAGGAAGAGCTGACCAGGAAAGGGTCACGGGTAAGTGATTTGAAGAAAAACATTGAACTTCAACAGGCTAAAACTGCCAAAGCCGAGTCACGGCTAAAGACTTCATTAGAAGAGTTTGATAAGGTCAAGGCGAGGTTTGACACCGAAAGAACCACCTGGGAGGCTGATAAAGCTGCCCTGCAGCAGAGAACCGAAGATGCTGAAGCTGCCCTTAAGCCGGTGACTAAAGAGTTAACCGGCTTAAAGCAACATATTACTCAAACGACATCTACCATCTTTGGTAAAATTCATACCCAATTCCTCATTAGTTTATGTATTTATTTGACTCGCCTGGCGACTTATAACATGCAAAGTGTTTAACCCGCCTGGCTACTCTTATGCCTCAACTGAACAGGCTCCAGAAGTGCCAGCCTTGGTGAAAGTATGTTGCTGAAGTTAAAGGCAGTGTACTCATTGACCGAGCAGCTATACACTGGGACTCTGTGCAGTCTTGTTGCCTTATCAGGTGGACGAAAGCCTCCAACACAAATCAAGACCGTGCTAGAGCAGTTCTCCACAGCACCGGCTCAAATTGAAGAGTGCCTATTGTCAGCCACCCGAGCTGGAGCTATTGTCGCTCTAGGTCGAGCCAAAGCATGGGCAACAGAACTTGACCCGGAGGAGATAGCCACCGGATGCCCCGAGTTTAAAGATGACGGGTCAGCCTTTGAAGAACAAGATTTTAACAAGTGCGTGAGGGAGATGCGGCCCATGGCGTGCAAGCTTATTGAAGAGCTTAATCTGAAGCACTACACACCGGCTTATGATGATCAGAACAACAAAATTAAGCCTCCCACCCATCAAGTGATGAATCATGTTCCCGCCAGGCGTAAGCACCTCTTTTCCCCTGACCTTGACTCTGCTCCCATTATAAATGATGAATCCATATTTAAGGCCTTAACTGGCATCGAATGGACGTCGCCTGACCTACAGATGGCCGAAGAAGAAGAGCTGGCGCATGATGATTCGGAGTCGTCAGCTCGCCATGAAGGAAATTAATGATGAACCAGGTGGCTCTCACGCCAGGGTAGAAGAGTGCTCCTTCAGAAAACACTTTGGTTCAAACTTGTGGGCTCATGATAGCCTTGTAATAGGCTAGATGAAAACAAAGATCCGCCAAGTCATGTCTTCGTGCATGTTGACCTTTAACTTTTGAAACACCAGTTTTATTCTTTTATGATGGGCTTGAACTTAATAATTCATACAAGCCATAGCAGTACTCTTATTTTGTGTAAAGCTCTACATGTCCTGCACAAAGTTTAAACAACATATGCCCTGGAGACTTAATGTCAAAAGCCAAGGCGGGTAACAACCCAAACATAATATAATCTTATACAATTATGGAAAAGACTAGAATTAAGGCCATTCAAGCCAAAACATACTGGCGACTTAAAGTCAAAAGCCAGGGCGGGTTACCAAACCTCAAAGATTCATATAATGATTGACAACATACCTGTAGATTTGGATCCTTCTGCCGGCTTACACCTCTATATCCAGTGCAGGTAACAATCCAAACAGTTGCAATCGCATGACCTCAATTGTTTCAAACCAAGGTGTACTCGTGACTTAAAGTCCATAGCCAGGGCAGGTTACCAAAACCAAAATACTTACACATGAGTCATACAATCGGAGCTTCTTGACCCGGATTGCCAAAAAATGCACTTAGCAGAAGAAAAAAATCTTTAGGAGACACCAATCCAAAAGACTCAAAAGAAAGATTCAAAAAATCTCAAATAATTGCCTAGCTGGCTTACTAAAGCACGACCAAACAAATTGGCTCGCAGGGCCATGTGCTTTCAAAGGCCGCACAACCTTTGCGTTAATCCTAGCTCACTGTAAGCCGGCTCTCACGTGACACAAGCCGCCGTTTTAACCTTAACAAGTTGAGGGTCTTGAAAAAGATTGACTGTCAAGAGTTCGGCGGGTCACCTGGCGGAGTAGCAAGTTGCAAATAGGCAGGATAACTCAGGATTCGGCGTCCACGCCTGGTCAAGAGGGTATGAAAGCTAAACCCGGTGGGTTGGGAGCCCCCAAGTGACCTTATGAGCAAATAATAAAGAATAAGATACACCGAAATGAAATGACAGAGGCCCTGAATTATCAGGGATGCCGGCTTTATTATATTGATCATAAAATATATACACTGACAAATGTATGTACAAAGACGAGGGCCGGTGGCTCAGGTGTAATAAGGCCGAAGATGAGCAATATTCCAGGGCCGATGGGTCTCCTCCTCCAACTTGCGTGAATCCTTGTGTTCGTGTATATCAATGAGGTAATATGACCTGTTATTCAGGTTCTTGCTGACCACAAAGGGTCCTTCCCAAATGTCGGTGTCAAAACCGACAGATCTCGGGTAGGGGGTCCCAAGCTGTGTGTCATGGATCGATGGGTAACAGGAGACAGGGGACATGATGTTTACCCAGGTTCGGGCCCTCTTAATGGAGGTAATACCCTACTTCCTGCTTGATTGATCTTGATGAATATAGAGATTACAAGAGTTGATCTACCTCGAGATCATATGTTGTGGTCTAAAACCTAAGGGTATGATGAATAATATCATGGTGATCTAGCATATCCCTATCGACTAGCCCGGCCTCGGCTTATATAATGTACCAGAGGCCTAGGATAACAAGAGTCCTAGTCGAATACGTCGGTGGAGAGGAGTCCTTGTCTTGATCACCAAGCCTTGTGGAATCTTCCTCATGTATACATCGGCTGTCCGAACTGGCCCATGAGTAAATGGCCATGGGGGTCCTCGGCCCAATCCAACTGATCGGGAGACGACATGGTGAGTACCCCCTAGTCCAGGACACCATTAGTAGCCCCCTGAACTGGTCTTCAAGTTGGGGACGCTCCTCGGTTCTTCTGAACTGTTCTTCGTCTTCGGTCGTCGGTCTTGGAAACTGGTTCAACAAATCTTCCCATCTTCTATCTTGAGGATTGCTGAGCTAAATCTGAAGATCTCACACGTCGGGTATCTGAGGAGCCCTTTAAGTCTTCAGCCTTTATCAATGCCTTGTTATTTTCATGCCACACCTCGGGTTTGAAGTGTTTGTCGTGCGGCAGTGTCCTCTTGCATCCGAGCTCCAACGCTGGACTGCATTCGAGGTATCTTTTGCAGCCGAGCACCAAGGCCGGACCACTTCCGAGCTCCAACACCGGAATGTATTCGAGCTCCAATGTCGGACTGTATCCAAAGAGTCTTGTTACAACCGAGCTCCAATGCCGGACTGCATCCGAGCTCCAGCGCCAGACTGTATCCGAGCTCCAACGCCGGACTATGTCCAACCTCCAACACTAGACTGTATCCGAGCTCCAACGCCGGACTATATCCGAGGTGTCATAGATCACCTTGGTTCAAAAAATTTGAAGGAGTATAGCCGAGCTTAATGCCGGAAATGCCCTCTATGGAGCCAACCACTTGCATCCGAGCTATATCCCGAAATGCTTTCGAGGTGGTTCAGCACCTCGGTCAAGGGCTGATTGTTTGCGGATTTTATTTTCCGATGCGTGTAAATTTATTTGTTGTCCATATGTATAACCAGTAGCCCTCAAGGTGTGTGTCGGTCTAAAACCCGAGATGCACCTGAAGGAAAACATGAAACAGTTGATCCTAGTAGCTCCTGAGACTCAGGTCGATTCGTGAAATCGGCCCGAGGATCAACTCCTAGCTCGGCAGCATACGTAGGAATAGAAACGCAGTGTAATATATTAGAGGTAATAGTGATTAGCGAACGGGCCCCTGAGAGAGGTTCGTGAGAAGTCACCATGATATATTAGCTTGATGCCGGATAAGTCCCAGATGGTACTTATTGTTGTCCGAAGACGCGCTTGTCCATAGTTCGGTCATGCCGAACACTAAGCACTTTCAATTTTCTGCATTGAATAGGCAATGCAGTAGCCCCGGACAACAATGTGGGCATCAGATCAGGGGATCGATGTACCCCTTTAATATTTATAAATAATGAGCGCGAAGCCCAGTAGCCCCCGAGCCTTAATGTGGGCACGGGTGGCCGAATTAAGGATCGATATCCGTTTGACAGAAAAATTTGTTGTGTTTAACACGAACTTCTCAAAAAGAGAATAAGATCTCTTAAAGGAGCTTAGAGCTGGTCGAAATCCAAGCTTGCCAAGGTAGGCCCCAAGGGGTTTAAAAGATGGGTTGCAGTAAATGGATTTTACTCGCAAGTTTTATGTGTAATGATTCTATGTATCCAAGTACTTTACATCATTAATGCTCGGATCCGCCTTGTACAATACTTTGTTGACTGACCATCGGCTTCAACCTCCTCGGCTAGTAGCTGGGGAGTGTTTTTCCTACTTTATAAAGCCTTTAGAAGGGCAAAGTTTTATGACAAACAAGGCAATCCGGCCATATGGTTTTATAAACAAAGGTATGCGGAGAGATATGCTATATTGCTATTAAATGTAAAAAACATCTTCCAAAGAAAATAGTCCCGCTATTGGTTCCTTTCTTTGGGTTGTCTTGCTGATCATGATCATGAAACCTCACCTCAGATCAATGTGGGAGGAAAATATTGAGGATTCAGTGTGGGGAAAGTTCCCGAACTATGTGGTCTTTAGCGAACCTAAATTTTCACTTCCGTCGTTGCCGACCAATTATATTCTTAAGATAGCTAGCTTTTGGCTTCACCTAGCCTGAGGTACTAATATGGATGACCCGGAAGTAACAATCACAGAGGTGCTCCCTTTACCTCCTAGCCGAACAATCGGGAACGTAGGGGTAATCACAGGAGCCAGGAAACCCAGCTTGGCTGAAATCGTAAGTCAAATTGATGCATATTTTATGGCTTTATAACAATAATTAAGGAAGGCAACGCTTGTATAATGAATACAAACGCTGATGATATATGTTTATTTTGACTCCATTGTGACCGTTTATCATTTGAAAGTGGCCCATCGTCGGCTTCTACCCCTTTGTAGATGCTACGCAGGGTGTTTCCGCAGTAACAAGACAACCCTTAGCCGACGTCTCGGTGCCCGGAGGCGGTTGTGTTAGCGGAAACAAGGCAATAAGATATGAGGGCTTTATAACTTTCACTTAGTCATAGGAGCTTAAAGTTGGGAGGCCAGTTACTAGCCCTCGGTTAGTGTTCGGCGTCAGCCGAGGTCAAGCCGTTAACACTTCGGCCAATGTTATGAACGGCCCATCGTTTAACATAGGGTGACCTCCGTCGATCTTATAGTTTAACACAATCATCGGACCGCTGACCAGTTTACGCTTATTGTGACAGTCAGTTTTCGGCTTTCTCCACTGAGGTGCTTAACCACGCGAGTTGGAAGCACAATCGCAGTGGTTCTCCCTTTGCACACCTAGCCGAACAAAGCGGAATGTAGGAGGCAAACACGGGAGCCGGGCAATCCAACTATTAACCGAAGACACAATTCGAAACTGATGCATATAAAGCAATATCCGAGAACGTTTTGCCGAAGACTCCTCGGAGTACCTTGGCTTTTGGTGGGTTCGACTGTAGTCCAGCCCAGCCCCCTGTTAATGTTGCCAATGCTTTAAATGCGTCTGGCATTACACTGCTCAGGAACTAGTCCCGAACTCCCGATGTGGCGTGTGTATTGTTAACGCCGAGGTGTAGTTAGGTGGGAAAGATATCGAGTTGTGGGTCGGAAGAGATCTTCCGAGCTGAATTATAATGCTGGGCATCTCGGTCATGAAGGTGACCCGCTTCCTGAAACAAAAACATACAAATAGCTAAAAAGTGCCATAAGCTCGAAAAGCCAAAAAACTTAAGTAAAATCTTGACGTGCGAACTAAATCAAGATTTTTGTGCCAATCCGAACATTGGTCTTTTTAAAAAAATTGTGCTTCTGTCATGCTTTTACATGACACATCCGATCTCAAAACTTCAAGCAGGTCAGCCTTTGTCTTCAACCTCCTTATCCCGAAGGCGGAGTGCTTCTTCGAGGCCAGTTTAGCAAACTAAACTTGAGCGGCTTTAAAGAGAAACCAGGCTATTCGGCTATTGACCACACACTCGAGTCGAAAAAGGAGCGGTAGAAAAAGAATTTGCAACGACCAAGAAGAAAACACATTTACTATAAAATGACTCATATAATTTGAAGAGCCCCTAGTTAACCTGGGTAAAGCAAATTGTTTTTAACAAACACCATTTGTAATAAACATTGTTTTAGCAAAATGCTTTTTTTAAACACGAATATAATGTTTGGTCGAACCGAACAAAAATTAAACATTAAAAAGTAACTTGAGCATGAAAACGACTTAGCTGGTTAATGTGCTCATCGTTGGTGACGCGGCCCGAGCTTACGGCGGCACGAGGTCCCAGCCCCCAAACCGGTCCCGAGGTGGCCGAGCGAAGAGCTCGGCAATCCGAAGAGGTGAAGCCCCCAGTCTAGCCGAGGTGTGGCGGATGACGTCGGAGTCTCCGGCTGAGTAGGTTGATGAAGCGAACGACGCGGGGTTGCCAACACAGGGCAGCATGCCAAGGCGATGACACAATTGTGTCGACGAAGGTGGGACAACGACGTCGGCACGCCGAGCTGACAGCGCGGCCCGGTCTGAACCAATCGCCATGCCAGCCAATGTGTTGAAGCTGGTCGGACGGTGACGCCGAAGTCACCGGAGCATGTTGATGAAGAAATAGCAGAGCCCCCGGTCCAGCCAAGGTGTCAAAGCCTCCATGTCAGCCGATGAGTCGAAGTAGGTCGGCGTGATGGACATCGGCTTGAAGAAGCAACAGCGCAACCATGCCGATGCAGGTCGTAACTCATGACATGGTCAATGCCGGCTTGATGAAGTGACCGTGCGGCGATGCCGGTGTGCCCGTTCCGTGTAATCCGTGGGGCGACGATGTTGGTGATGATTTATCCTTCGTGATGCTGAACTCTTGTTCGGCTCGCCGAGATGATGATCCGAAGAAGTTGAGCTCGGCTCAACAAAGCGACGACGTGTCCAGCGTAGGTCGGCAGCCGTGGAGCAATGTTACCGGACTAGTTTGACACCAACGTGATGGTGAAGAGTACCTCAGAGAAGGCTTAAAATTTTATGGGCACGTGTTAAGAACAATGCACAATACCCTAGAAGAGAATTCCTTTAAAAAGGTTGTCCAATATCACGTTCATAAAGAAACATGAATTTGGGTCGGATCCGTATTCGCGCAGAAAACAGATCAGAAAATTGGTCCACTCATCGGAAGGTTCCCGGCGTTTGAACCGTCGGATCGAGCTGAAATTTTGAGGCATGGTAGATATGGGAATTCCACAGCAGATGAACGGTTGGATCTTCCAAAGGACCTCCGAGCTGGGCTCTGGAGACCACGCCCTAAACTCGTCCAGATTCCCATCCAGATTTGACACGGCTCCGGTATATCGTAGATTGCTGGAGATTCCTCCATCGGAACTCGACGAAATTTTGCATGGTTGTTGTAGACTTAATTCTGCACAATTCCACTGAAGCGATTGTTAAAACGACACTCGAGGAGGCGGTGGCGGCGGATCCAAGTTCGCTGTCTAGGAAAATAGCACGGTCGCTCAAGGGCAATGTTGACGTTGAGCCCCCAGGCTCCATGAATGATTCCTCCATGATCTTGAGAGAGATCGGAGTTGATGTTGTCAGTGTCCGAACATGATGACCTGATGTGGAGTGCAGTCCTCGGTCGAGCCAAGGTGACCAGTCGAGCCAGTGACGAAGATGCCGACGTCGCAGTCAATCTGCAGACGATCCATTGATCCTTCGTTGATCTCATAGTGGAACTCTCAATGAAAGCACCATTGTTGGTGTCAAAACCGGCAGATCTCGGGTAGGGGGTCCCAAGCTGTGTGTCATGGATCGATGGGTAACAGGAGACAGGGGACACGATGTTTACCTAGGTTCGGGCCCTCTTAATGGAGGTAATACCCTACTTCCTGCTTGATTGATCTTGATGAATATAGAGATTACAAGAGTTGATCTACCTCGAGATCATATGTTGTGGTCTAAAACCTAAGGGTATGATGAATAATATCATGGTGTTCTAGCATATATCTATCGACTAGCCCGGCCTCGGCTTATATAATGTACCAGAGGCCTAGGATAACAAGAGTCCTAGTCGAATACGTCGGTGGAGAGGAGTCCTTGTCTTGATCACCAAGCCTTGTGGAATCTTCCTCGTGTATACATCGACTGTCCGAACTGGCCCATGAGTAAACGGCCATGGGGGTCCTCGGCCCAATCCAACTGATCGGGAGATGACGTCGTGAGTACCCCCGTAGTCCAGGACACCGTCACCAAGGTGGGGATTACTTGTGCATATCTGTTTGATCTTGGATCTACCGGAGCACCAAGTCGACTTCTTGAAACGCCCGGGTCTTAACTTTGTAGCTGTGATAGCGACACAGGCCTTGTTGATATATCACCGATCGAGTCGCCGCAAGGTCACGCTCCTCATCCAAAGCATCGAGTGCGCTTTGACGTGCTATTTCATTATCAGCTTCAACATAAGACACCACACGAGGCGACTCGTGACGGATATCACATGGAAGAACCGCCTCTGCCCCATAGATCGTGAAGAAAGGCGTATAGCCTATTGACTTGTTGGGGGTGGTATTGATACTCCAGAGTACTAAAGGTAACTCCTCAACCCAACAACCCGACGTTCGCTTCAAAGGAACCATAAGCCGCGGTTTGATGCCTCTCAAAATTTCTTAGTTAGCCCTCTCAGCTTGACCATTAGACTGCGGATGAGCCACAGAAGAAACATCAAGACGAATATGCTCTCGTTGACAGAACTTCTTCATAGCACCCTTAGACAAATTAGTGCCATTATCAGTAATGATACTACGAGGGTAACCAAAATGGAAGATAAGCTTTTTAACAAACTGGACTGCAGTCGCCGCATCACACTTGCTGACCGGCTCTGCTTCAACCCACTTGGTAAATTTGTCAACTGCCACCAAGAGGTGGGTTTTCTTATCTTTAGACCTTTTGAAAGGTCCAACCATATCAAGCCCCCAGACTGCAAACGACCAAGTAATTGGAATCATCATCAACTCTTGAGCCGACACATGAGCCCGTCGAGAAAATTTCTGAGAGCCATCACATTTACTGACGATATGCTCTGCATTAGCATGAGCCATCAACCAATAAAACCCATGAGGAAAAGCTTTGTCGACTAAAGATTTTGAGCCAGCGTGATGAGCACAATTGCCTTCATGAACCTCACGCAAGATCTCACGACCCTCTGCAGCAGAAACACAATGCTGGAACACACCTGTTACGCTACAACGGTGTAACTCGCCATTGACAATAGTCATAGACTTAGACCGCCGGGTTATCTGCATGGCATGATGTTCATTTCATCAGCTACATCAGTAAGATAAAATAGGAGATGACAAGGTGCAAACATGGGCTGCTTTACCACACACTGGATTATAGATCCACAAAAACTAGCATACACATAGGGAGTATTGAGTAATATGCATGGTATGAATAAGGAATTTGGTTTTACAACTAAAACTTGGAACTTACAATTTTTGTGAACATGCATTTTGATAGAAACAGCAAACTAAACAGCAGTTGATGATAGGGAGTATGAGCAAATTAAATAGCAGTTGAGGAATAAAGGCTTTAGAAGGACTGACTTACATTAACAGTTAACACCGGCTCTATAATGCCCTTCTCCATGTCAAGGGAAGGATAACTCAAGAATTTCAGCATAGAAACTTCTTCATAAGCATTGCCTTTACTTTGCATTTTGGAGAGAGTAATTATAGATATGATAATACTGGAAGGGATAGAGGAGAATGAAGATAAGATGCAGATTGATGCTACATAATCAACTACCAATCCCTCTAAGTACAAGCGTTACAGGACATATGGTACTGACAAGAGCAATGGGCTACACTTCTGCACTCGAATTTTCTGTGTATTAAACTTTTCGGTAAGATTAAATATAGATCTGGTATTTTTTAGTAAATGGTGGCGAGGGAGATAAGATGCAGAATGCTACACAATGAACCAATCCCTCCTTCCCATAATATAGGAGTGTTTTGTACACTGGTGTACTGTACAAAACGCTCTGATATTATGGGACGGAGGGAGTAGATGTTAATCTAAGTATAGTGATAGACGGCGTTCAGTCCTTACAAGAAGACTGCAGAGCTAAACCTCCTCGAAAGCATTGGGTTGATTCTAAATTTATGTAAGAGTCGATACGGATCTTATAGTGTCCACAAAATGGAGGATAACGAGGCTAACATGTGCAGTGATGCTACATAATCAACCAGCTATGAAAGTAAGTATGGTCATACAGGGCAAGAGGTACTCACAAGAGCAATGCAGTGTGCAGTTAGTTGCGAGATTCTATGGTCCCTTGAGAATGAATGTTCTTCTGCAAACAGTTTTCGTACAAGTGAGATGGTAAGGCACATGCAGAAATGTAGTTCAAATTGTGATGTGATATCATAGACAATACCTTATGCTGCAGACGAGACCGATGTGTAACAAGATTATTCCAGTCATTGTCTGATAAATGTATCACCGGAGACTTTATAGAAATTTCATTTAGAGGCTTGCCATCGAAGTGCGCTTGCCTCGGGTAGGAACGATACTTCATCAACGAGTGCTTGAAAAGCGCAACCAACCTTTGCTTGTCCTGACTATCCAGTTGGTCCTCGCCTATTTAAAAGAATGAAATTTTGTGTCTTCTGCCAGCAGAAACATATGCACTAATTACCATGAATACATTAGTACATTACTTACACGTAAGTTGCGGAGGAAGATTGGAAATTGTTCTGTGTCTGTGGTATAATCTTTCCATGAAGGAAAGATGTGCACAAAGTTCCTGACAACAATATAAGCTTCGTCTTCTAAACTGGGAAAAAGTGGAACAGGGGTCCTACTTGCTGCAATTGGGGCTCTCTCTTGTTCGAAAAGGGATTTGGCAACTGGATTTGGTGTACTCTTTGCTGGAATGGGGGTTTTGTGTCGTAGAGCTGGTGCTATGTCAACTGGCATCATCATACTGTTTGCTGCAGTTGGGGTCTACTGAGTTGGGGCATCAGAGATGACCAGTGTAGTAGGGCTATAGTCTGCTAGAGTTGGGGCCGTGTTTTGTGGGTCTGGTGATATTGCAACTACACCTAATGGGCTATTTGATTTATCAGGTGTCACTACCTTTTCCAAATACTTTGTTTGTGCTCCTCCGCGATCAGCAATCGCCCTCTTCCTTTTGAACGTCTTATACACAAGAAAAACATTTGAATGGATAAATATGGTATGATGACAGATGGAATATGTACTGAAAATGGATAGGCAGGGTGTATTCACATACCCAATGTGTAAACTAAGCTAATGGCAGTGCAACAAAGTAGAAGTAATGCAAAGCATCAGTTGCAAGATATGTGCGACCAATATAACCTTGGAAAGTTAGAGCAAGCACCTTGATGGGTGAATAAGATAGGGCATCTGCCTCTGACTCCTCCACTAGGGAGCTACATTGACTTAGGTCTCCCTCTAGCTCAGAATCATTGTTAGGATCATATTCTGAGCACGAATCTGTAGGTGGAGAGCGTTTGCATTGCATTGCATCCAGACTTGATTTCAGTCCCTTAATGCCAAGTTTGGCATGCATGACATTGTCCAGCTTTATTATTTTCATGCGCACAAGCTCATAATCATTATGATGTTGTTCAGTATCTGAGATTCATGAAAACATAAAAAGTAATCAGATTATCTATGGAATGCATTGCGGATTCAACTTGAAGAGTGTCTCCCTACAAACCCTTGCGTATACAAAGTTCATCCCCAACCGGTCTGACCAGACCACACACAGAAATACAAACCTCTTATGTCTCTATAACAGGCGGAAACACATTTCAAAACTGAAGTAGGAACATTATAATCATATCGAATTCGAATTTGAACAAATAAACTAAGGAATTATGAGTGGCATAATGTTTAGCTTCAAGGGTGGAGTGCTGGTAGTGCGACACAAAGCAAGTAGGTAGATTGTATTCAATGTAAAAGATCACAGTCTATGTAAAAGGTGGATATGACACTTTCTTTCTATACAATGCAGTGTTCGTTGCCCACACATGATGGAAGAGATCACACACAGAAATACTATTCACTCATGTCTGCGGTTCTAGTATTTTGAAACAGGGTGGTCCACCCTAAAAGAATATTGACAACAAATATGACAAGGCAGCATAGAGGTAGTGAATCAATCATTACTTGTGATCTTATTAGGACAAGTATGCAGAATTGTAACTGCAGTAAGAGACCGTCCAAAATCTAAATCAAGAAATTGGTCTAGCACTTATTGTTTGCAACTAATCGACGAGAATAATTGGATATCATATCGAATGAGTAAGAAAGACAAGTAAAATTGTCAACAAACCTAGCCTGCAGTAGTAATCTGGGTCAATGTCACTATGACCAACAATCCAACATGACTAGTGTTTGTTCCTAGGGCCGGAATTTTGAAACCTTGTGAACTTTACAGGTACTAAAGATTACTGAAATAACAATGCGGCCAGTCTTAGCTTGCTTCATTTTGAAATCCACCAAATATTTAATGGTTGTCTTGAGTACTGCTTGTGATTGTGTTGTTTTCTTCCTCAACATGTCAACTTCATCTCTAAGTGCAGAAGCAGAATCTCTTTCTTGCCTCTAGAACATCAGCAGTTGGCAATTCATGATGCACGATTGGGCCGGTGCCACTGCTGTGGGATGATACAACGTCCATGGGGCTAACCTATTTTGCCATTAAAGTTCTGATTGGATTCCAAAAAGTTGAAGTTAGCAAAACATCTCAACTGTGAGTTAGAACAGCAAACCAGTTAAATAAACAAGGAATTAAAGAGTTTCGATTGGATGCTGAAAAGTAGTTATTAGCATCATTGTAACCGGTTGCAGCAGCAAAGCAGTTAAACAAACAAGTTTTGCAAAAGGTACTTGTCGTGGCATTGGAGTTTCTCTTGGATCCTGAAAAGTTGAGTAGCCAGTAATGTGATTAGAGCAACCAATTGCAGCAGAAAAGCAGTTAAACAAACAAATTTTGTAAAAGGAACCTGTTGTGGCATTGGAGTTTCTCTTGGATCCTGAAAAGTTGAGTAGTCAGTAACTTGATTAGAGCAACAAGTTACACAACAAGTTACAACAGCAAACCACGTAAACAAGGAAGTTTTTGAAAACATACCTGTTGCGCCAACGAGTTTCAGTTGGATCCTGCAAACTTGAATGTTAGCAATCATAAATAAAGTGTTGCAAGAGCCATAAGAAACTAACATCAAACTAGTAAAACTAACCAGTTTTGGAAACTTATTTAATTACACATGAACTAGTAAAACTAACAAGTTCTTGGCAACGTATTAAAGTAATAAATCGGCACCGTTTACCAGCAACACAGACATCTGTAAATATCTTTGATGTAAGCAAAATGATTCCGACACACATATATATATAAAAGTTAAAAAGACGTTGTCCCTCATATAAACCTGACAG
The DNA here is from genome assembly GCF_018294505.1 of Triticum aestivum. NCBI lineage: Eukaryota > Viridiplantae > Streptophyta > Magnoliopsida > Poales > Poaceae > Triticum > Triticum aestivum. Next base: position 448,598,039 of record NC_057814.1, on the reverse strand, counting down.
TTGTTTGTCTATGAACATGTAAACATTACTTGTGCTACAACTGATAGCAGCAAACCATTTAAACAAACGGGGTATCAGAACGTGAATTATACATGAATTTTGCTGCACCCTAGAAGTACATATGACCATCTACGTGCTTAAGTAGCTATTTAAGTTCAGGCAAACATGTAATTCTTAAAAGTAAGTATCAAACACATAGATAGGCGCACTCTATAATAGGATTAACAGGCTATGGCATTATGTAATCAGTAGCAAACTAAATTAAGCCAAGCAACATAATTGAACAACTTTGCAATCAGTGGCTAACAAAAATAACTGAACTTATGCTAGCTCTTTGTACAGGCACACTTCAGCTTCTTTTTCGCTTACAAGGTTCTACGAAGGAGTCCATGGTATCAATTGCTTGGATACGCAGTCCCAATACTTCTTTCTTCTCACACTGCATTGGTTAGTCGAATGGTTAATCTGATAAGATGGTGCATCCTTGATATGTTATAAGAGGACGGGTTGTCAGACTAGTTGTAGCAATCTACAATAGGATGAAAAGACTCGCATGCTTCACATTATTGGCGAACTCAGTTCATAGAAACAAGGAATTCAACCATTCTGTGGGTAAATCAAAAGCGCCACTGGAATAATTTTCACTACCAGATCATACACGGAAAAAGGGGTGACGCCATCATAGGGACTGGTGTGGGCGGCCGCCTCAGGTGGCTGGAAAGTGCGCACCTAGTTTGAGTCGTCCAGGTTGGCCCAGGCTAGTTTTGTTCGTCCGAGTGCACAACCAGGCAATGTTAAAAAATGAAGCAAAACGTTTCAATTTGGATGGGCCGATGACGTAAGTGCAAGGCAGGCCCTATAGCAGGCTCGCGGCCCAAACGAGTGCCTCCCATATCGATCGACAGCAGGAAAAATCCCCAATTCGTTCGCTCCAGCCTCCAGTCTAGTTCGCTCCTAACCTAGCCGCCGCTGGGCAGACCGACACAACACTTCCTCGCGCCCTCATTGGACGTCGGTCGTCGGGCTTCAAGCGAATGGAAGGACAAGAAGATGAAGATCCAACCCTGGCTGTAGCCTGCGTGGGAGGCAGCGGCGGCAGCACGAGCATGGCATCGAGCTTGTGCAAATGGGCAGTCGCAGCTTGCAAGAGCAGCATGCGCAATGGGCAGATACATCACATCCCTAATTATATCTAATTCAAATGTTCAATTTCTAGCCAATAGTTAAACCTTGCGGTTTGTAAAACTGCTTGTATGTAGGGAATCTATAAGAAAATGAAACCAATTTCTGCTTATTTTATAATTCCCCCAATCAATACTGAATTGACTGAACCTGGTGTGTCTAATCAAGTTTCCGGTGCAAACATACAAGCTCATGTTGTTCTTGAGCCTGAAGTGTCTAATGAATAGACTGCTAATGAAGGATTTGATGCAAACATTTTACATGCTCCTGGTGATGAACATATAGTGTCTAATGAGGGATCTAATGGAAGCATTTTGCAAGCTCCCGTTGAAGGATTTAGTGTCTAGTGATGATCTGCTATGTTGAGAGAGAGAGAGAGAGAGAGAGAGAGAGATTTGCAGAAATTGATGACAAGCAAATTATAGTACATTTTCATGGCTTGATGAAATGTCGAGGCCATCTACAAGAAAGTCCCCGTATCGTGACAACCTAGCATAAATACTTTTCTAATCTGTTGTTGAAACTATTGGCATACTTGTGCAGGATAGATATATTGATATGCAGTTTGCATAGTGGTTATAGGTGCAATTACACTTGGATATTTTTGAACAAAGAACAAATAATTCAAGCAGGTACAGTCCATGTTAGTAGTCCTTGTACACCATGTTGCATTTTGTGTCTTTTTGGTGCTTACATCATTTAGTGTTTTATAATCTGGAACTACTTTGGATCATTAGCTGGTTTTCAAAGTGCATGTAGCTTCACATTTCTCAAGTTATGTTGATTTCCGGAGTGCAAGTGCCTTCGTATTTTTTAGTTAAATTTTTGCCCCTGGTAACTTGAATTCGTGGATCCGCCACTGCACACAAATCATACATGCAGGCCAGTACCAATTACATGAAATGCAGGGACTCACGCCAGCTCGTTGTACAAGCTAACTTCAGCTCTGCTTGCGCTTGGGATGTTCCATGTACAAGTCCATGTTACCACTTGCTTGGATGTGCAGGCCTTGTGCTCCTTGCATCCCCCTCTACATTTTGACACGGTGAATGGTTGATCAAATGAGAGGAGTCGACCTTGCTATTGTACTGGAGGACAGGTACTTACAAGGTTATACGAGCGTGCAGGATGTGTACCAGATCCCGTAACGCCGTCATGCTTCACTAAAAAATGGCTTTGCTTGTTTCAGATGATATCTCCGGAAGAAATAAGAGTTAAAGTCAGAGTTGCATAGGCGTGTAAGCTGAGAGAGCAGTAAAAGGATATCCAAACATGTCGGAACAGTGCACAAGGGAGTGATATGTGGATACCTAGTTCGGCCGGCGTTTGGGCATGCTC
>NC_057814.1:448576429-448595079 GCF_018294505.1 Triticum aestivum | reverse complement strand
GTAGCTCTAATGCAGTGGTGAAGCGCGACAGTCGTCTTCGTCCGACACAAAGGTGGGGAAAGAGAAGAGACGAAGGGCGATTCAAATTTTTATTGGGTTGGCGGCGAATTAGGGATTTGAGAGCTCTGGGCGCGGAAGGGGACGGGGGAGATTTTACAGGGCTGGAATTGGGGCCGCCAAATATTTCAATCCAAAACATGGAAGCGCGAACTTTTTTTGTCGCCGTTCTTTTTTTGGGGGGGGGAGGGGGTGCTAGCCTCCGTACAACACACGCGACCACCACGACACGACCCTAGTCTGCCTCATGCGCCTACATTTGAGAATGCAAACGAATCGTCATTCATTGGCAAACGAATCTTGTACTATGTATTACCATGTCCGTGTTTTCCTTGCAAATAATTAGTCCTTCGAAAGGAGATACTATGAATTAATTAATGAGGAGTTCTTTGAATTAGAGTATGTTCGTCACATAGCGATCTCCAATTATAACGTGGATTTCGCATTTCATGGTATCCACACTACTTTTTCTAATACAAAATCATATATGTATAAGATGAACACCATGGTAGTGAGAAAACTTTGGATGGATTCAAGCATATGACCACACACATACAAAATACCACAACAATCGAGTCAATATCAACCTTTCCAAATCTAGTATGGCACGAATTCGAAATAAATACGGAAGCCGTATGTATGGTCCTCAATTCAAAGCTTACAATGTACACTAAATTAAAATGTCAATATTAAGTCTAGTACTATCTACATTCAAATGTTGTTTTTAGGTCCCCCCTCGGCACACATGCTACATGCTTCCTCTATTGATCAATCTTCCTCTCCTAACCACCTTACAAAGCTATTGGTTTCAGCACGTTCATTCTTTCTCTCCATGTTTCAATATCTAACTCCCACACACCCGCCATTGCACTCCATGTCGAGCTCTCTCTCTCCCCCCTCCCACCCCCTCTCGGTAGATACATGCATTGCCTATCTAGACCCGCCCCCTCGTGCGCACGCACGCACATTGTCTATCTAGGTCACTCTCGAGAGACCGTCTCACTCTTTCTTTCGAACAATGGCCCACACTCATTTAATCTCTCTCTCTCTCTATCTATCTAAGACTCGATTAACCTCACTTTCTCTCACACACAAGAGATATATCTCCCTGTTCAGGCCTCGATCGACACACTCTATACTCTCTCACGCAGATTGTCTATCTAGATCAGTTTCTCCAAGCCGTTCCACTCATTTGACCTCATGGCGGCCCATGCTCGCTCAATCTCTCTCTCTCCCTATGCATGTCTCGATTGACCTCATGGCACAAACGATATATCTCCATGTTTGGGCGTAATTCGACATATTCATAGTGTATACTCTCACACGCACATTGTCTATCTAGGTCACTCTCTCCAACCTGTCTCACTCTTTCGATCGCATGATGACCCACACTCGCTCAATATCTCTCTCTTTATCTATGTATCGATTGACCTTGCTTCCTCCCATGCACAAACGATATATGTAGCCGTCTATGGCTGGATCATCTCTCAAGCTCTATCTTACAGCCCTTGTTGGGGAACGTGGTAATTTCAAAAAATTCCTACGCACACGCATCATGGTGATACATAGCAACGAGAGGGGAGAGTGTTGTCCATGTACCCTCGTAGACCGAAAGCGTAAGCGTTAGCACAATGCGGTTGATGTAGTCGTACGTCTTCACGATCCGACCAATCAAGTACCGAACGCACGACACCTCCGAGTTCAGCACACGTTCAGCCCGATGACGTCCCTCAAACTCTAATCCAGCCGAGTGTTGAGGGAGAGTTTCGTCAGCACGACGGCGTGGTGACGATGATGATGTTCTACTGACGCAGGGCTTCGCCTAAGCACCGCTACGATATTATCGAGGTGGACTATAGTGGAGGGGGGCACCGCACACGGCTAAAAGATCAATGATCAATTGTTGTGTCTTTGGGGTGCCCCCCTGCCCCCATATATACAGGAGCAAGGGGGTAGGTGCGGCCGGCCAGGGAGGACGCTCGCCAGGAGGAGTCCTACTCCCACCGGGAGTAGGACTCCCTCCCTTCCTTGTTGGAATAGGAGAAGGGGGAAAAGGTGGAGGAGAGGAAAGAAAGGGGGGCGCCGCCCCCCTCTCCTTGTCCTATTCGGACTAGGTGGGAGGGGGCGCGCGGCCCTTGCCCTGGCCGCCTCTCCTCATCTCCACTAAGGCCCACTATGGCCCATTAACCCCCGGGGGGGTTCCGATAACCCCTCCGGTACTCCGGTAAAATCCCGATTTCACCCGGAACACTTCCGATATCCAAATATAGGCTTCCAATATATCAATCTTCATGTCTCGACCATTTCGAGACTCCTCGTCATGTCCGTGATCACATCCGGGACTCCGAACAACCTTGGGTACATCAAAACATATAAACTCATAATATAACTGTCATCGAAACTTTAAGCGTGCGGACCCTACGGGTTCGAGAACTATGTAGACATGACCGAGACATGTCTCCGGTCAATAACCAATAGCGGAACCTGGATGCTCATATTGGCTCCCACATATTCTATGAAGATCTTTATCGGTCAGACCGCATAACAACATACGTTGTTCCCTTTGTCATCGGTATGTTACTTGCCCGAGATTCGATCGTTGGTATCTCAATACCTAGTTCAATTTCATTACCGGCAAGTCTCTTTACTCGTTCCGTAATACATCATCCCGCAACTAACTCATTAGTTGCAATGCTTGCAAGGCTTTAAGTGATGTGAATTACCGAGTGGCCCAGAGATACCTCTCCGACAATCGGATTGACAAATCCTAATCTCGAAATACGCCAACCCAACAAGTACCTTCGGAGACACCTGTAGAGCACCTTTATAATCACCCAGTTACGTTGTGACGTTTGGTAGCACACAAAGTGTTCCTCCGGTAAACGGGAGTTGCATAATCTCATAGTCATAGGAACATGTATAAGTCATGAAGAAAGCAATAGCAACATACTAAACGATCGAGTGCTAAGCTAAAGGAATGGGTCAAGTCAATCACATCATTCTCCTAATGATGTGATCCCGTTAATCAAATGACAACCCATGTCAATGGCTAGGAAACATAACCATCTTCGATCCACGAGCTAGTCAAGTAGAGGCATACTAGTGACACTCTGTTTGTCTATGTATTCGCACAAGTATTATGTTTCCGGTTAATACAATTCTAGCATGAATAATAAACATTTATCATGATATAAGGAAATAAATAATAACTTTATTATTGCCTCTAGGGCATATTTCCTTCAGTCTCCCACTTGGACTAGAGTCAATAATCTAGATTAGACAGTAATGATTCTAACACCCATGGAGTCTTGGTGCTGATCATGTTTTGCTCGTGGAAGAGGCTTAGTCAACGGGTCTGCAACATTCAGATCCGTATGTATCTTGCAAATTTCTATGTCTCCCACCTGGACTAGATCCCGAATGGAATTGAAGCGTCTCTTGATGTGCTTGGTTCTCTTGTGAAATCTGGATTCCTTCGCCAAGGCAATTGCACCAGTATTGTCACAAAAGATTTTCATTGGACCCGATGCACTAGGTATGACACCTAGATCGGATATGAACTCCTTCATCCAGACTCCTTCATTTGCTGCTTCCGAAGCAGCTATGTACTCCTCTTCACACGTAGATCCCGCCACGACGCTTTGTTCAGAACTGCACCAACTGATAGCTCCACCGTTCAATGTAAGTACGTATCCGTTTTGCGATTTAGAATCGTCCGGATCAGTGTCAAAGCTTGCATCAACGTAACCATTTACGATGAGCACTTTGTCACCTCCATAAACAAGAAACATATCCTTAGTCCTTTTCAGGTATTTCACGATGTTCTTGATCGCTGTCCAGTGATCCACTCCTGGATTAGTTTGGTACCTCCCTGCTAAACTTATAGCAAGGCACACATCAGGTCTGGTACACAGCATTGCATACATGATAGAGCCTATGGCTGAAGCATAGGGAACATCTTTCATCTTCTCTCTATCTTCTGCAGTGGTCGGGCATTGAGTCTTACTCAACTTCACACCTTGTAACACAGGCAAGAACCCTTTCTTTGCTTGATCCATTTTGAACTTCTGCAAAACTTTGTCAAGGTATGTGCATTGTGAAAGTCCAATTAAGCGTCTTGATCTATCTCTATAGATCTTGATGCCCAATATATAAGCAGCTTCACCGAGGTCTTTCATCGAAAAACTTTGATTCAAGTATCCCTTTATGCTATTCAGAAATTCTATATCATTTCCAATTAGCAATATGTCATCCACATATAATATCAGAAATGCTACAGAGCTCCCACTCACTTTCTTGTAAATACAGGCTTCTCCAAAAGTCTGTATAAAACCAAATGCTTTGATCACACTATCAAAGCGTTTATTCCAACTCCGAGAGGCTTGCACCAGTCCATAAATGGATCGCTGGAGATTTGCACACTTTGTTAGCTCCCTTTGGATTGACAAAACCTTCTGGCTGCATCATATACAACTCTTCTTCCAGAAATCCATTCAGGAATGCAGTTTTGACATCCATTTGCCAAATTTCGTAATCATAAAATGCGGCAATTGCCAACATGATTCGGACAGACTTAAGCATCCCTACGGGTGAGAAAGTCTCATCATAGTCAACCCCTTGAACTTGTCGAAAACCTTTTGCAACAAGTCGAGCTTTATAGACAGTAACATTACCGTCAGCGTCAGTCTTCTTCTTGAAGATCCATTTATTCTCAATGGCTTGCCGATCATCGGGCAAGTCAACCAAAGTCCACACTTTGTTCTCATACATGGATCCCATCTCAGATTTCATGGCCTCAAGCCATTTTGCGGAATCTGGGCTCACCATCGCTTCTTCATAGTTCGTAGGTTCGTCATGGTCTAGTAACATAACTTCCAGAACAGGATTACCATACCACTCTGGTGCGGATCTTACTCTGGTCGACCTACGAGGTTCAGTAACAACTTGATCTGAAGTTTCATGATCATCATCATTAACTTCCTCACTAATTGGTGTAGGTGTCGCAGAAACCGGTTTCTGTGATGAACTACTTTCCAATAAGGGAGCAGGTACAGTTACCTCATCAAGTTCTACTTTCCTCCCACTCACTTCTTTCGAGAGAAACTCCTTCTCTAGAAAAACTCCGAATTTAGCAACAAAAGTCTTGCCTTCGGATCTGTGATAGAAGGTGTACCCAATTTTCTCTTTTGGTATCCTATGAAGACACATTTTTCCGATTTGGGTTCGATCTTATCGGGTTGAAGCTTTTTCACATAAGCATCACAGCCCTAAACTTTAAGAAACGACAACTTTGGTTTCTTGCCAAACCATAGTTCATAAGGCGTCATCTCAACGGATTTCGATGGTGTCCTATTTAACATGAATGCAGCTGTCTCTAAAGCATAACCCCAAAATGATAGCGGTAAATCAGTAAGAGACATCATAGATCGCACCATATCAAGTAAAGTATGATTACGACGTTCGGACACACCATTACGCTGTGGTGTTCCGGGTGGCGTGAGTTGCGAAACTATTCCGCATTGTTTCAAATGAAGACCAAACTCGTAACTCAAATATTCTCCTCCACGATCAGATCGTAGAAACTTTATTTTCTTGTTACGATGATTTTCCACTTCACTCTGAAATTATATGAACTATTCAAATGTTTCAGACTTTATGTTTCATCAAGTAGATATACCCATATCTGCTCAAATCATCTCTGTAGGTCAAAAAATAACGATACCTGCCACGAGCCTCAATATTCATCGAACCACATACATCGGTATGTATGATTTCCAACAAATCTGTTGCTCGCTCCATTGTTCCGGAGAACGGCGTTTTAGTCATCTTTCCCAAGAGGCATGGTTCGCAAGCATCAAGTGATTCCAAAAGCCCATCAGCATGGAGTTTCTTCATGCGCTTTACACCAATATGACCTAAACGGCAGTGCCACAAATAAGTTGCACTATCATTATTAACTTTGCATCTTTTGGCTTCAATATTATGAATATGTGTATCACTACGATCGAGATCCAACAAACCATTTTCGTTGGTGTGTATGACCATAGAAGGTTTTATTCATGTAAACAGAACAACAATTGTTCTCTAACTTAAATGAATAACCGTATTGCAATAAACATGATCGGATCATTTTCATGCTCAACGCAAACACCAAATAACACTTATTTAGGTTCAACACTAATCCCGAAAGTATAGGGAGTGTGCGATGATGATCATATCAATCTTGGAACCACTTCCAACACACATCGTCACTTCACCCTTAACTAGTCTCTGTTCATTCTGCAACTCCCGTTTCGAGTTACTAATCTTATTAACTGAACTAGTATAAAATTCTGAGGGGTTGCTATAAACACTAGTAAAGTACACATCAATAACATGTATATCAAATATACCTTTGTTCACTTTGCCATCCTTCTTATCCGCCAAATACTTGGGGCAATTCCGCTTCCAGTGACTAGTCCCATTGCAGTAGAAGCACTCAGTCTCAGGCTTAGGTCCAGACTTGGGTTTCTTCACTTGAGCAGCAACTTGCTTGCCGTTCTTCTTTGAACTTCCCCTTCTTCCCTTTGCCCTTTTCTTGAAACTAGTGGTCTTGTCAACCATCAACACTTGATGCTTTTTCTTGCTTTCTACCTTCGTCGATTTCAGCATCACGAAGAGCTTGGGAATTGTTTCCGTTATCCCTTGCATATTATAGTTCATCACGAAGTTCTAGTAACTTGGTGATAGTGTCTAGAGAACTCTGTCAATCACTATCTTATCTGGAAGATTAACTCCCACTTGATTCAAGTGATTGTAGTACTCAGACATTCTAAGCACATGCTCACTAGCTGAGCAATTCTCCTCCATCTTGTAGGCAAAGTACTTGTCAAAGGTCTCATACCTTTCGACATGGGCATGAGTCTGAAATAGTAATTTCAACTCTTGGAACATCTCATATGCTCCGTGGCATTTCAAAAAACGTCTTTGAAGCCCCAATTCTAAGCCGTAAAGCATGGTGCACTAAACTATCAAGTAGTTATCATATCGAGCTTGCCAAACGTTCATAACGTCTGCATTTGCTCCTGCAATCGGTCTGTCACCTAGCGGTGCATCCAGGACATAATTCTTCTGTGCAGCAATGAGGATAATCCTCAGATCACGGATCCAATCCGCATCATTGCTACTAACATCTTTCAACTTAGTTTTCTCTAGGAACATATAAAAATTAAACGGGGAGCAACATCGCGAGCTATTGATCTACAACATAGATATGCTAATACTACCAGGACTAAGTTCATGATAAATTTAAGTTCAATTAATCATATTACTTAAGAACTCCCACTTAGATAGACATCCCTCTAATCATCTAAGTGATCACGTGATCCAAATCAACTAAACCATGTCCGATCATCACGTGAGATGGAGTAGTTTCAATGGTGAACATCACTATGTTGATCATATCTACTATATGATTCACGCTCGACCTTTCGGTCTCAGTGTTCCGAGGCCATATTTTTTATATGCTAGGCTTGTCAAGTTTAACCTGAGTATTCCGCGTGTGCAACTGTTTTGCACCCGTTGTATTTGAACGTAGAGCCTATCACACCCGATCATCACGTGGTGTCTCAGCACGAAGAACTTTCGCAACGGTGCATACTCAGGGAGAACACTTATACCTTGATAATTTAGTGAGAAATCATCTTATAATGCTACCGTCAATCAAAGCAAGATAATATGCATAAAAGGTAAACATCACATGCAATCAATATAAGTGATATGATATGGCCATCATCATCTTGTGCTTGTGATCTCCATCTCTGAAGCACCGTCATGATCACCATCGTCACCGGCGCGACACCTTGATCTCCATCGTAGCATCGTTGTCGTCTCGCCAACTTATGCTTCTACGACTATCGCTACCGCTTAGTGATAAAGTAAAGCATTACAGGGAGTTTGCATTGCATACAATAAGGCGACAACCATATGGCTCCTGCCAGTTGCCGATAACTCGGTTACAACACATGATCATCTCATACAATAAAATATAGCATCATGCCACCATATCACATCACAACATGCCCTGCAAAACAAGTTAGACGTCCTCTACTTTGTTGTTGCAAGTTTTACGTGGCTGCTACGGGCTCAGCAAGAACCGTTCTTACCTATGCATCAAAACCAAAACGATAGTTTGTCAAGTTGGTGCTGTTTTAACCTTCGCAAGGACCGGGCGTAGCCACACTCGGATCAACTAAAGTTGGAGAAACTGACACCCGCTAGTCACCTGTGTGCATAGCACGGCGGTAAAACCAGTCTCGCGTAAGCGTACGCGTAATGTCCGTCCGGGCCACTTCATCCAACAATACCGCCGAACCAAAGTATGACATGCTGGTAAGCAGTATGACTTGTATCGCCCACAACTCACTTGTGTTCTACTCGTGCATATAACATCTACGTGTAAAACCAGGCTCGTATGCCACTGTTGGGGAACGTAGTAATTTCAAAAAAATTCCTACGCACACGCAAGATCATGGTGATGCATAGCAACGAGAGGGGAGAGTGTTGTCCACGTACCCTTGTAGACCGAAAGCGGAAGCGTTAGCACAACGCGGTTGATGTAGTCGTACGTCTTCACGATCCGACCGATCAAGTACCGAACGCACGTCACCTCCGAGTTCAGCACACGTTCAGCCCGATGACGTCCCTCGAACTCCGATCCAGCCGAGTGTTGAGGGAGAGTTTCATCAGCACAACGGCGTGGTGACGATGATGATGTTCTACCGACGCAGGGCTTCGCCTAAGCACCACTACGATATTATCAAGGTGGACTATAGTGGAGGGGGGCACCGCACACGGCTAAAAGATCAATGATCAATTGCTGTGTCTTTGGGGTGCCCCCCTGCCCCCGTATATAAAGGAGCAAGGGGGAGGTGCGGCCGACCAGGGAGGAGGCGCGCCAGGAGGAGTCCTACTCCCACCGGGAGTAGGACTCCCTCCCTTCCTTGTTGGAATAGGAGAAGGGGGAAAGAGGTGGAGGAGAGGAAGGAAAGGGGGGGCGCCGCCCCCCTCTCCTTGTCCTATTCGGACTAGGGGGGAGGGGCGCGCGGCCCTTGCCCTGGTCGCCTCTCCTCATCTCCACTAAGGCCCACTATGGCCCATTAACCCCCGGGGGGTTCCGGTAACCCCTCCGGTACTCCGGTAAAATCCGATTTCACCCGGAACACTTCCGATATCCAAGTATAGGCTTCCAATATCTCAATCTTCATGTCTCGACCATTTTGAGACTCCTCGTCATGTCCGTGATCACATCCGGGACTCGAACAACCTTCGGTACATCAAAACATATAAACTCATAATATAACTGTCATCGAAACTTTAAGCGTGCGGACCCTACGGGTTCGAGAACTATGTAGACATGACCGAGACACGTCTCCGGTCAATAACCAATAGTGGAACCTGGATGCTCATATTGGCTCCCACATATTCTACGAAGATCTTTATCGGTCAGACCGCATAACAACATACGTTGTTCCCTTTGTCATCGGTATGTTTCTTGCCCGAGATTCGATCGTCGGTATCTTAATACCTAGTTCAATCTCGTTACCGGCAAGTCTCTTTACTCATTCCGTAATACTTCATCCCGCAACTAACTCATTAGTTGCAATGCTTGCAAGGCTTTAAGTGATGTGAATTACTGACTGGGCCCAGAGATACCTCTCCGACAATCGGATTGACAAATCCTAATCTCGAAATACGCCAACCCAACAAGTACCTTCGGAGACACCTGTAGAGCACCTTTATAATCGCCCAGTTACGTTGTGACATTTGGTAGCACACAAATTGTTCCTCCGGTAAACGGGAGTTGCATAATCTCATAGTCATAGGAACATGTATAAGTCATGAAGAAAGCAATAGCACCATACTAAACGATCTAGTGCTAAGCTAACGGAATGGGTCAAGTCAATCACATCATTCTCCTAATGATGTGATCCCGTTAATCAAATGACAACCCATGTCAATGGCTAGGAAACATAACCATCTTTGATCAACGAGCTAATCAAGTAGAGGCATACTAGTGACACTCTGTTTGTCTATGTATTCACACAAGTATTATGTTTCCTGTTAATACAATTCTAGCATGAATAATAAACATTTATCATGATATAACGAAATAAATAATAACTTTATTATTGCCTCTAGGGCATATTTCCTTCAGCTCTTACCCTTCCCAAAAGCTGAATCGGACAATATCTATCCACAGCATATATATCTTTTCAATGAATGTCGGGGCACACTCACTTTTTTCTCTGTATCTATGTCTCAATTGACCTCACTTTCTCACACCGTCTCTTCCACACATTGAAGCTACCTCTCCATCCCTCGCAGAGCCGGAGCTATTTACATTGCGAGGGGAACTCCAACCTTTGATTAATTTGTCAAGGCATCTATTTCGGTGGGTTCAGATTTTCTTTTTGTAGCATTCGCCCCACAACTACTCCAAACACCGTTGCAACCCCCGCCCCTAATTGTTTTCCCTCTGGGTCGGTCACCGCTCTCTTGCACGCCCTTTCTAACCTTCTGCATCGCACCATGGTATTTTTGCAAAAAAAAAACTCTGGTGTTCTCTTTAATTATTACAAATAAGCTACAAACTACACATCCGGAGTCCACCTGTAATGGAACAAATTTCGACCCAGAAATTAAAGTGCTACAGACTACACACCCGGGGGGTGGAAATTGTCATGGAGTAAATTTAGACCCATATCTACACCCCTATATAGTGTGCGAATAACTTTGAAAGATGGTCGTTGGATGAAGCCAATCCGATGGTGCAGAGATGGCAAATCCGAGCACCATTGGCCGTTGGATATCTTCTACATTCCACCACATTCTGCCACATGTACAATCTAGAAGACTGCATGGTTGAACTTAAGCATAATGCACAAACCTCAAAACTCAAGCACTTCTCCTTTGTTCTAGAATCTTATGTATCATAATTGCCCAATTTTCTTTTTTTCTAAATGAATTGCCATTATTTGTTTTTACTTTATGCTCTACAATGCACAATTCCATGAATCTTGAAATAGATTAACTTTTTTATAAAACTTATTGATTTTGAATGAGATGAACTATAAGAATTAAACGAACATCTACATCATGCATATATGAATCAAAGCTTACATGCTATGGTGTGGCATTTATTCGTAATTTCGTTGCCAAATCTCATGTGTGCAATGCACGTGTACCTTACTAGTATAAATTAAAAATGAAAAAAGACAAGGATTGAACATGTGACCAGGGCCTTCAAGACGCACATCAATAGGCAACATAGTAGCAACGTTTGTTGTACTCCCCTTTGTTGATATAATGTTTTTACATTACCACCGCCCATTTAATGGACAAGATGTTTTTATATTAACTTTAGTACATTAGTGGGACCGGCTCATGAGCACGTACTATTCCACTTACTGGTGGGTTCCATGTCTGCTCTCTCTCTCTCCTCCCCTTTTACGTTTAGATGCACGGGCAAACACGAAGAGCGCGCGGGCGGTGTGGCCGTTGACTGAATCTGGACGCTTTCACCAGTTACGACACCAGTTTCACGTAATACTAGTACTAGTATTATATGTAACAAGTTTAGGAACAATAGTGACCGTGACGGACAAGTTAGGCTTGTAGTATGTACTAACAATTAAATGCGTGGATAAATAGATGTATCGCCTAATGCTCGAACAAGGAGACTGCTCGCGCCCTACAAGTATTTGGAACTAACTTCCCTCAAAAAATATTTGGAATTGACATGGTATTTAATATGAAATGTTTGCAATGAGAAGGAATACATGTCGCTTGATGATGTTGTATATTTAATTTGATACGGCTCTAGCAAAACATTCAATCGATCAAACCATAGATTTCATTCAGTCTGACTGAGACTTTACATTCATACCACGATTGAATTAAATAAACGCAAATGATAAATCCCAGATTTTAAGCATGGCAATCCGAATGTTTTTCATGGCATATTTAGACCACGCTGCGGCAGCGGAGGCGTCTTGCGACGGGAAGCGGCTCCTCTGCCGTGCTCTGTGTGTCGTCGGGCCACTGACTGGCGGCGACGGCGGCGGCTTGCGTCGTTATTGGCGTACTTCTAGACTTTGGCCCTAGCTTCAAGGAAGGCCAGAATGTTCTGGACTTCGGTCTCAAGGAGCCAGTCAACTGGCGGAAGGAGGCGCCTGGCGTTCATGCAAGGAAGCGGTCGATGGTGGCGATCCATGCCGCTGAGGGGGGCACTGGCACCGGTGCGGGGACAGGCTCTGGCATTGGCGCGGCGGAGACATTCGTGTGCACGGGTGTGCGCGTCAGCGCACGGCAAGCGCATGCGCTGGTAGGTGCACAGGCGCGTGAAAGTCAGCGGGGACCTTGTGGAACCCCGTGGCATCAAGCTCGGCGACAATGTGCGGCTCCCAGGCCATCAATGCCACGGGGATGGGAGCTGGCGGTGTCAGGGCGACGGGAGCTGGAACTGGAGCGGGGACAGGCGCGACATCTTCTCGCAAGGCCAGTTCAAGCTCATCCCAAAGCGCCTTATGTTCTTGAGACTCTGGTTGGGTGTCTTCCTCAGGAAACTAGAAGACTAAGGGCAGCCCATCGTGATGCGGCATGGCGTACGTTTAGGTCAGGCTGGTTGGAGGTAGACGATAGTAGAATCGGAGAGGAAGAGAGTAGATTGTAGTGATACCGGGTAGTGCGGGCATGATTTTAAACGGCAGCGCCGACGCCATTCAAAGTGGGGGCAGTTGGGACGAAGGTGGGCGGCGGAGCCTGGTCCAAGGGCTTGCCTCTCGATGAGCCTGTGCAACGGCCTTCTCGCACGCCTCCCGGTCAGCCGGCGCAGTGGTCTGCTCGCACGCCTCCCATCGACTCACAAGCTTGCTCGGACGACACCTGTCGATGAGAAGCAGGACTCGTGACGGCACGTAAACGCCCACGGTTTGAATAGTGAAACCGTTCGCGTTAACGTGACTATCGGATTACGGGTTCCGGCAAACCCTTGAGGTTTGAACACTGGGGTGTACACGAAGATCTCTCTCTCTCTCTCTAGCTCGGTCGCTCAATGATCCACGACCTAGCTCGACGAACTCAAAGAACATGGGACACAAGGAATTATACTGGTTCGGGCCACCATTGTGGTGTAACACCCTACTCCAGTGTGGTGTGGTGGATTGCCTCGTGGGCTGAGGATGAACTAGTACAAGGGGAGAACGACCTCCTGAGGGGAGGTGTTCTTGGGCTCCGTGAGCTGGCGGGTGCAAGGGTGGTTCGAATGATCCGTCCCCTGCTATGGTGGTGGCTAGTCCTATTTATAGAGGCCCTGGTCCTCTTCCCAAATATTAGGCGGGAAGGGATCCCACAACGGCCAGATTTGAAGGGGGACAGCTAGTACAAGCTATCCTAACAAAAGTAGTCTTCGCCTGTCAAAAGCTCTGGTGGCGACGTCGTCCTGGGCTCCACGATAACCTCCGTCCTGCCGTCCTGCTGGTCTTGGTCTTGTTGCACCAATATGGAAACCTTTGCTTGATGCCTCGGGAGTCCTCACCTGCACCTGCCTCTTTAGCACCAAAGAGGAAACGGGTACTCTGCGCCCGCTGGCGCCTGCCTGGTGCCCACCTGGCCTTGGTCGTCATGGCTCACGTCACGCGCTCCTCGTGAGGTGCCTCTTGCATAGATGTCTCCGCTCCTCGTGAGCCAGCCTAGCGAGGCTGCCCCTGAGGAGGTCTTGCGTCGTCCGCCTCGCGAGGCTTTGCCCCTCGCGAGGGTCTTGAGAGTTTGCTGATGAAGATGGGCCGTACCAGGCCGCTGGATGAGCCATGTCATGGGCCGCAGGCAGGCACGTCTGGGTACCCCCGTTCCCAGAACGCCGACAGTAGCCCCTAGGCCCAAGGCGCGCTCGAACTTGGCTTCGAGGTGAAGGGAAGGGGCAAGTGCGGAGCACCGCGGGCCCCAATAGCCTACGGCCTCGATTGACGTGTGGCGATTGACAGGACGTGGGCGTCTCCACTTCCCCACGCAGCCTTGATCTCCGCCTGGCTAGGCGGCCACCGTTGTCTACACAACTCCGCCTCCACTATCAGCAGCTCCTTCGTCTTCTGGAAAGCAGCGGATCCCTTCTCCTAGCCCGGTCTGACTCCAACTCTCCCCGCCGCCATGGCGCCCAGCCGAAAGAAGAAGGGGAAGAAAGAGTCACGTACCTCAGCCCCCACGCCGCCGGTCTTAGAGCCCACCGTCGAGCGGTCGGTGGTGCTCAACCAAGAGGCGATGGACAAGGTGCGCCCGGCGCTCGCCACCGACTCCAATGAGTGGGGGCGACGGTGGCCTGGCCCGCTTCTTGCGCCGAAGTTGATAGGACGGCTACCAAGGTCCCCCTCCATCTTCACGCCCTCTGGGCAGGCCTGATTCCTCCCTTCTCCGACTTCTTCAATGCGGTGCTCTCGCATTACCAGATCAATACGCTGCACCTCGATCCCCAATCCATCATCCTACTTGCTGTCTTCGCCTTTGTCTGTGAAGCCATGGTGGGCATTGCCCCCTCCGTGGCCTTGCTTCGCTACTTCTTCTCGTTGCACCTGACAGATGACCTCCAATGCTCAGGGTGTGCATCCTTTCGGGCTGTCGCGGCGACGGCCGGCTCAGGGATTGATTTCGAACTCTCGCCGGTCGTCGGGGGTTTCAGGAAGCGGTGGGTGTTTGTGGATGTTGGTGTGCGTAGCCCTCTGCTGCTTCTCCCGCGGATTCCGGCTGCCCCGAGCTCCGGCTGGGAACACGAGAAGCTTGTCGACCAGCGGCCGGCCCACATCTGACGCAGGCTGGCCAGGTTGAAGGAGCTAGGGGTGACGGCGCCTATGGTGGTGAAGGAGTACATCCAGTGCCGCATCGCTCAGCTTCAGCGCCACTCTCGGCCGATGTGGACCTTCTCCGGCTACGGGGACCGCATGAGGCTTCAGATGCCCGCTCTTCCCCTTGAGGCGCGGCGCACGGTGCTCGAGCTCCTGACGGGCGACCCAGCGCCAGCCAACTTGCCGGAGGAAGGTTATCTGCTGTACTGCTGCTCAAACAGGGTGAAGTTTGTGAAGCAGATGCCCCTCTTCGACGAATGGGGGCTCCGCCCGGTTGGCCTTGAGGGGCCACATAACCTGGCTCTGATACCAACTTGTAACGCCCACGATGCGGCTATATCTCCCACGTGTCGAGGCACGACTTAGAGGCATAACCGCATTGTAGGTATTGTCGCAAGAAGGGTCATCTTCACACAATCCAATGTAATGAACAAGAATGGGATAACGAGAGTTGGCTTACAATCGCCACTTCACACAATACATAAATTAATTCATACATCATCCGAAATCAACACATAGATCGACTACGGTCAAATCCAAATGAAAATAAGATAACCCCAATTGCTAGATCCCCGATCGTCCCAACTGGGCTCCACTACTGATCATCAGGAAACGAAACATAGTAACGACCACGTTCCTCGTCAAACTCCCACTTGAGCTCGGTTGCGTCACCTGCACTGGTATCGTCGGCACCTGCAACTGTTTGGTAGAATCTGTGAGTCACGAGGACTCAGCAATCTCACACCCGCGAGATCAAGACTATTTAACCTTGTAGGAAGAATGGGGTAATGAGGTGGAGCTGCAGCAAGCACTAAGCATATGTGGTGGCTAACATACGCAAATGAGAGCGAGAAGAGAAGCAACGCAACGGTCGCAAAGCTAGAAATGATCAAGAAGTGATCCTGAAACTACTTACGTTCATTCATAACCCGAACCGTGTTCACTTCCCGGACTCCGCCGAAAAGAGACCATCACGGCTACACACACGGTTGATGTATTTTAATTAAGTCAAGTGTCAAGTTCTCTACAACCGGACATTAACAAATTCCCATCTACCTCATAACCGCGGGCACGGCTTTCGAAAGATAATACCCTACAGGGGTGTCCCAACTTAGCCCATTATAAGCTCTCACGGTCAACGAAGGATAAACCTTCTCCCGGGAAGACCCGATCAGTCTCGGAATCCCGGTTTACAAGACATTTCGACAATGGTAAAACAAGACCAGCAAAGCCGCCCGAATGTGCCGACAAATCCCGATAGGAGCTGCACATATCTCGTTCTCAGGGCACACCGGATGAACACTACGTACAACTAAATCCAGCCCTCGAGTTTCCCCGAGGTGGCGCTGCAAGTGGCTCTAGTTTGGACCAGCACTCAGAGGAGCACTGGCCCAGGGGGTTAAATAAGATGACCCTAGGGCTCGCGAAAACCCAAGGGAAAAGGCTTAGGTAGGCAAATGTAAAACCAAGGTTGGGCCTTGCTGGAGGAGTTTTATTCAAGGCGAACTGTCAAGGGGGTCCCATAGATCACCCAACCGCGTAAGGAACGCAAACTCAAGGAACATAATACCGGTATGACGGAAACTAGGGCGGCAAGAGTGGAACAAAACACCAGGCATAAGGCCGAGCCTTCCACCCTTTACCAAATATATAGATGCATTAATTAAATAAGAGATATTGTGATATTCCAAAAATATCCATGTTCCAACATGGAACCAACTTCAACTTCACCTGCAACTAGCAACGCTATAAGAAGGGCTGAGCAAAAGCGGTAACTTAGCCAACCAACGGTTTGCTAGGAAAGGATGGTTAGAGGCTTGACATGGCAACATGGGAGGCATGATATAGCAAGTGGTAGGTAGCGCAGCATAGCAATAGAACGAACAACTAGCAAAGCAAAGATAGAAGTGATTTCGAGGGTATGGTCATCTTGCCTGCAAGGTTCTCAGAGTTGTCGAAAGCTTGATCCTCGTAAGCGTTCTCAACAGGTTCCTCATAAGCGTTCTCGTCTCCCGGCTCTACCCAAAGCAAGAACACAAGCAAATGACCAACAATCAATCACGGGAAATGTACAAGCAACATGATGCAATACATGGCATGATATGCGAGATGTGATATGCAATGCATATGCGTGCTCTGGAAGGGAAAAGATGAACAAGGCATCAACTTGGCAAACCAAGTATGCCGCTGGAAATATGAGATGATTTCGGTCAAAATCGATATAAAGATCACCGGAAACGGATGCACGGTTTGCAAATGGCAAGCAAAACAAGAATGACACGAATCTGCGATTAACAGCATGATAGCACTTAGAATACATCAAGTAACTATGCTACAGCACCCCAACATAGCAACAAAGCATATGGAAGTGATCTATAGGAGATGCTTGACAAAAGATAAACAGTGAGCTACGGCTAGATCACAAAATAACAGGTTCAAACAAGCATGGAAAGAATGCAAAAGATATCAGTTTCACAGACTTAGTGAAAATACTGAACATGGCTGAAACAGCATCAGGTAGCAATGTTCAGAGCAAGCAAAACACATGCTACAGGAACTTATCATAGATAAACAAGGCATGGCATGAATCTACTAAATGCATAGAATAAAAGTACATTACTAATCATGAGCCAAAAAGGCACATAAGATATGATGGCACCCATGTAAACATAGCAAGTTTCGTTAACAGGTTTCAGACTTAGCAGAAAACAGAGCATGGCATTAACAGAATTATGAAGGCATCTTTGTGAGCTTGATTCACTCATCACAAAGCAATGCATGACAAAACTAGCATACCTACAGCACGAAGGCATGTTCATGAAGCTAACCATGGCAAGAGCAAGTTCATAGCATATATGGATCAACTACAACAACCTTGGCAAAATTGAATATCATGTTAACAATCTGCCAGGAATACTTTAGAGCAAAAGTAGAGCAAGATTAAGACAAGCTAGGGGACTCCATAATTGCAAACAGGGGCATGGATGGATAGAGCACAATTATATCTACAAAACATCCTTACTGAACATACTCAAAAGAAGCATGGATCTCACTGTAGACACATGGATACATGGCAACTAAATAACAGCAGCAAAAGACTGCAAAATTCTAAGTCCCTGGAAACAGAAACATCACGAAGCCTAGTTTGCATGCTTCTGCTAGTCACCACATAGATCACAAAAATACATGGCATACACCCCTTTAAAGATGGCATGGCATAGATCAAAACACATGTAGAGCTCATGCTCATAAGATGCACACATCAAATGCAACAAAAATAACAAAACATCAATTTCTGATAACAGCAGTAAACACCATATATCACTCTTGCACCAGAGATTTGGGCATCAAGATGAACTCAAACAAGCATGGCACAATGGAACAAAATGAAAAGCATCTCGGGATGAACATTTCGATATATCATGCACGCAAAACGGAGCAGTATGCAATGAGATATGAGGTGATGAACAGGGCAACATAAAATATGACAGAAAAGACTTGGAGGAAATTTCGGGGTCAACCTCTCCGATCCAGATCTGGCGCGGAGTACGGAGTTCAACGGGGCGCTCGCCGGAGTTCTTGCCGGAGATGAAGGAGAGGCGACGGAGGGCACGGGATCCGGCGGATCCGGCGGACTTCGGGCGGCGCTCGGGCACCGGGGCAGAGACGAGGCGAGGTCGCCGCGGCGAGGAAACAGCTCCGGCGCACGAGGCGGGGCGG